>NC_052533.1:71779975-72079975 GCF_016699485.2 Gallus gallus | reverse complement strand
AGAAGAAAAGGCTCAGAGAAGACTTTGTTGAAGCCTTCCAGTATTGAAAGGAGCGTGTAAGTAGGAAGGAAATCAATACTTTGCATAGGTAAATAGTGATAGGACAAGGGGGAATTGTTTCAAACTAGAAGAGATGAGATTTAAATTAGATGTCTGGGGGAAATTTTTCACTTAGAGGGTGGTGTGGCACAGGAACAGGCTACCCAGAGAATTTGTGGATACCCCAGCTCTGGAAACATTCAAAGCCAGGCTGGTTGCATCCCTGGGCAGCCTGATACTGTGGATGATAATCCTGTCCACAGTAGGGGGATGGAACTAGATAATCTTTAAGGTCCCTTCCAAACCAAGCCAATTATATGATTCTATTAGAAACTATAACGCAAGAAACAACATAAGCTATGGAGGAATAATGAAAATTTTGCCTTTCATTACTTAATCATATATTAAGATATAATAAAATAATATTTTTAATATTTAGAGAATCAGAAGACAGCACAAGTGTGGATCTGAAATCTTGTTAAGGGTCTTGAAAAATCCAGAAACATTTAATGGCAATGAATGTGAGATTTTTTTTCTGCAGTGGCCTTCCATAATTATATTTACATTCTATACAGACAATTTCAAGAAAGTTATTTTTTTTTCTAGTAAGTACAGTTAAATGAAATAAAATAGATCTATAGAGAAGAAAAAAGAGAATATAGCCTTTGACATAATGGAGATGATGAAAAAGGCATTCTTATGCTTCTCGCTTCGTAGCTGAATGCAGATATTTTACTAGTTTTTTTTTTAAATAACCTTGAGCATTTTGTTGAATAAAAGAGGTAGCTGACAAGTATATAAACTGTATTCTCCAAATACTATGCTCATAAAAACAGAGAGAGTAATTTCTCATTAATATCCAATCGAAATTTACCTTTTTAATATATCACAGACAGTTAAAAATGTGTGAATAGTGATAATGCTGTATACTGTACTTGGATTCTACTAACAATAGACCACAAATAAACTTTTCAGGAAGACAAAACTCTGGCAGCAGTTGAAAGAGGGTTCCAATATTCTGTCTATATCATTTGTTCATAGAGAGATTTTCATATTCTTGTACCTTAAGAGCAGATGCATCTGTTTTCCTTAAGGATATTTTTTCAGAGAGCAGAAGACACATAGAATAGGCAATTTTGTAATTCCTGGAATATATACCAATATTCAGTATGATACTTAAATGTAGATTTTCTCAGTTGCCACAATGACCTTAAATGTAAACTTTCCTTGCCCATACAAATATGCATGCTCTACAGCTATATACTCAAACACACCATACACACTTACACTAGAATACATATACACAAATATGTATAACATCTAGTGGAACACATATCTTTAATCTAGTTGTTGCAGTATCTTGAGTAGTGCAGACGAAAGAATTGTTTTATGCAGAATAGATGGCACTTAGGCAGGCCATGCAGATTGCCTACCTAAAGTTATCTCAGCTTGGCAGTGGAGCTCCTGTGACACTGGCACACTGAGCTGCAATAAGGCTTTCTGCCTGCTTAGCAGATGGCTCCAAGTGCAGGCAGCCAAGATACATGAAGCACTGTGTATATGTGCAAGCCAAAATTCCCGCATGGTGTGTTTGGAGTTGCTGCTTAGCCAGCTTGGATTTAGGTCTGTTTTGTGTTATGAAAATCATAGTGTCTACAGCAGTCTGTAGGAGAGCAGGGGTTTTCACTAAATTAATATGATCCTACACAGCCTCAGTAGAACTTACGCGTGTTTTATTCTTTCATTGTAGGGAATTTTTGAAAATATGGTCAATTACTTTGCATCAGCAAAGAGCCTCTTGCAGAAAGCCAGCCTTCTTTTATCTTTTCTACTACCAGCTGTTTTGTTATCAGGCCCTCATGAAACAGAAATCTCTCCTGATGTATTCATTGATATCTATTGATTCCTTACTTAGGTTTATCTATGTAATTTCCCAGACCTTTTTAGTGGGTAAGAGGATCAGAATACTACAGTATGGAGCTTCCTTCCAAATTTTCTGATAATGCTCATAGTAAATTTTTGAAATTAAGCTTTTATGAATGACCTGAAAAAATATTTAAATATGGTGATCTCATACCAGCTCTGATTCCTGGTGAGTGAATCAAGTGAGTGTCAAATACCAAAAGAGAAAAAAAAAAAACCATTGTACCCTTTTGCTGTTGTCTGTTATGTTTCTTATTTCATTCAGTAACAAAAGTACCTCATAATTGAATACATATTTTCACAGAGTAATTTTTGGAGCATGTAATTGTTATAATGTTTTTAAGAGAATGTTAGCTCATTCAAAGGAAACGATCCCAAACTCCATGTAATAGGTTGAGGATGTAGTTTATGTTCTACATGTGAATAATTTAAGTTTAGCAAGATCTTGAAAGATTTGTCCTTTGTACAGAAAAAGCCATTTAGTTTCTGTGAGTCAGCTAAAAGCAGAGAATCCAGTGATGAGATAATTTGGTAGCTACAGTAGAAGGATGATTAGAGCTTATAGAAATATTTTGATGGACTACTTTTCAGGTGAGTCATTTTCAACTTACCAATACTCTAAATGTAGAACTGACTGAAATCTTTTAACAAACTGAAGTATTACAAATGTGCCATGGGATATATATACATCATTATGTAAATATGATGATTTGCTCTAAATGGGCTTCTCATAGATGACTTCATTACTGAGACTGTTTCCCAAATCCTTTATCTGCTATTCTTGTTTTTTTCAAGATTTACTTTTGTAATAATGCTTCCTTAGTTTTATAAATGAAAAAAGCTAATTTGTCTTTTGATTTCTGCTGAAATAAATAATATTCTAGTTGACATTTTGGCATGACTGGTTTGAACTAATCCTGAAAAAGAAAGTGTCCCTGTTAATCTCAATAGACTCCAATAACACATACAAAACTAAGAGCTCTGCTTGCTTTAAAGCTCAGAAGTAAGTAATAGAGTGGAGTACACTGCAAATTTTGAAAGAGGGAAGTGGCAGGAGGATGAAGAGGGGAGAAAATATAGGAAAGGCTGGCACCCTTGCAAACCAGGAATGAAAGCATTCTGATGTATCTGTAGAGTTAGAGCATCAAGAAACATTCATTATTAGAAAGACGTTGTGCTGTGGCTTCCCCACTAACCAAACAGCTTTCAAGAACTTGCAGATGTGATATAACACAAAATAGAAAATATATTTGGATAAGAGGTTAAAGGACCTCTCATGAAAGATGTCACAATCAACACTTCAGCAGCTAATTGTTGTCAGAATTCCTAGTAACATCAGGAAAGACACAAAAGAGTGGATAACTAGTTACTTTTGTCAATGTGTAAGAAGGAATTACCCAAAATGTGGAGGCACCACAAGAGAAATAATGAAAATACTGCTTTGAAATTTTGCCATCTGTATAATGTGGGCTGATATCATAGGGCAGCTGAAGATGGAGTTGATATTTACATGGACATTGAGAAATTTTGAAAGGATTAATGATGGAAAATTGAAATGGTATTCTGATTTGAAGAAAGGCTTAACAGTTTCCACTTCTGTTATCTTAGCTCCTTTAGATTTTAAATGTCTTTATCAGGAAACATCACAGTCAGATGTTGGTGGTATCTCAGTAGAGGTTGAACCTTCCTACCAATATCCTGTTACATTTTGTTGTCATGAAACAGATGGCAGTGGAGAGGCAATCTGAGAAACTAGCATCTGACATGGAAGTGTGCATGAGGCAAAGGTGTGTCATTTAATTCCTCCATGTGGAGGAAATGGCACCCACTGACAGTAAGGTGGTGGGTGGTGAGTTTCATCAGTGGAACTAGCAATGTGAGAGACAAGCCAGCTATCAGACGGTCGTGCATATGTTTACAATCATGGCATGCAGGCTCTTATTCATCAGTTTTAAAAATTCATACCTAATGGTAGTGACTACAAAAAATATTGTTTTGTAGCTGAGAATGTGCTCTGTCAAACAATGCTGTTGTGGTCTTTGCATCTGTGGTATTTTCCATGGGAATAAATAGGAGGCATTGCTTTTGCAGCAGTCTACAAAGCATATACTTTCTAGACACTAGTTATACAGTGCAACTTTATCAGGAAGTTTAAGAAAACTAGAATAGTAAAATATGTTCTCAGCTGAATAATTTTATTGATATGAAAAAGATTTTAAAAGTCAGAAATCTTGTAGTTCTGATACAGACCTTTAAAGACTTTTAGACATCTCAAAATAATTTATATTATAAACTTCTGCAAGAAGAGGCATTAACTATCTTATTAAATATACTATCAAGCAATATGAGCACATCTGTATAAACGTTTTCCATTAAGTCATAGAATCCTTAGAGTTGGAAGGGACCTCTGAAGGCCACCTAGTCCAACTCCACTGCAGTAAACAGGGACATCCACAGATAGATCAGGTTGCCCAGGGTCTGATCCAGCTTCGTCTTGAAAGCCTCCAGGAATAGGGCATGAACCATATCACTGGGCAACCTGTTCCAGTGCCTCACCGCCTTCACCATAAAAGATTTTTTTCCTGATATCTTACCAAGATCTACCCTTCTTGAGCTTGTAACCATTTCCCCTTGTTTTATCAGCACAGACCCTGCTAAAGAGTCTGCTCCCTTCACCTCCCCTTTAGATACTGAAAGATCACTATCAGGGCACCTCGCAGCCTTCTCTTCTCTAGGCTGAGGAGCCCCATCTCTCTCAGTCTGTTCTTTTTGGAGAAGTGTTCCACTCTATGGATCATTTTTGTAGCCCTTCTCTAGACACATTCCAACAGGTTTTTATTTTCTGCAGACTACAAACAATTGTTCCTTACAAAATTGCTACTCTAACATTGTAACTAATAACTAATGACATACTTTTAAAATCTACTTATTGAGTAAGAGGAGAACACAAAGAAGTTTAACATGCTGAAAATGAAATGCAATTATCGCAAAACAGTAACTGGCATTATTAATCTCCAAGAGACATAAATATAAGTATGTATGTGCCCAATCAACAAATATACAGAGTGGTGTGGTTAAGCTGGTATTTTACAGATTGTATAGCTAGAAAGATCATCATGGTGGACAGGGATAATCAAAAATAAATGAAACTGCTTACCTGCATCCTAAGCTCTCAGAATAACTCCAAAAAGAGCAATTTCCAGAAAGAGATCCTTCCTTAGTGGCAGTCAGCCCTCAAATGGAGTCGAGGAGCGGTGGAGCCAGGCTCTACCCCTTTTGGTCACACAGTTGAATTGCCTTCACCTGCTCTCCCGTGGCTGGCTCCGTGCTTGCCTCAGTTGATCAATCAGTGGTTCAGGCCATGATTCAACAGTTCCCATGCAGTATGTTATTGGAATTAATCAGTAGTTATGACCCAAAAGCAGTACTATATGAATAATACAACTTTCACATTTGAAAAAAGGTACCAAAAAATGTATGGAGAATGTTGTATACTATGTTCTGTTTTTGTTGTTGTTGTTGTTGCCGTTGTTATTTTCCAGCAAGGGGTCATTTGGTAAATTACATAACAGTTCTGAAATGGGTAATTGGACATCTTGCATCAGTTTTTATTGTTTGTTTAAATGAGCCATATATCTGCATGTTCCTTCATCCTAATTTCATAATGAAATGTTGTCTGAGACAACATTTGCAATGTTGCAAATCAACATGAGACAATCCACAATACTTCATGGACAGTTTTGCATTCGAAAGCATTCCTTTGGACAGAGCCATATCCATTTGCTTTTGAATGGGAAGGGCCAGGGAGCAAAGATTTTCAGCTTGATACAGGAGATGATGCCATTGTATCCTGCGAAGACATGATACAAGCTGGCTTCTCTCTTCTTCCTCTTGTCTCTGCTGTCTCAAATTTGCAGGGCCTGGTACACAGGAAGAAAAGAGTTCCTGCTGAGAACCCTGAAGCCAGAAGTGGTCACTCCAAAGAGCAGTCTTGACCACTCTGGACTGTACACATGAGAACACGTTGTGGTTGTCAACTGACCATTGCGCCTTGGATGATTCACTGCTACCAAAGACCAGCATCCCCTGACACCAAGGTACTGCTGGATCAAGAAGTAGTGAAACACTTTACTTTGCTGTGTTTGTGTATCTGTCTGTCTTTCCCCATTTTGTATCTTTTCTCTATATCTTCTTTTACTCTTTCACTCTTTGTAGTAGCCATTGCCTAATATTTTCTTAGAAATTTTAGCACAGAAGTAACTCCTGTGCCAAAATGCTCTTACCAGTATTGCTTATTAGTTGTTATTAGCAAATTAGCCATTTTTACCTCCAAATAGTGTATTGGTTGTTAGAAAGCTCTCAATAAATTTATGTGTATTATTCCTCTGACTCCTGGATGACTCCATCACAGTAATGACCCCTGCTGACTAGGGTAGGCATGACTTAGGAGAGAGAAAAGCATTTGTCTTCCTCAAAGCTCACTGAGTGGGATGAGTGACTTCTATATAAATATATGTAAACAAATATGCATATACATAGAATGTCAAATCATAGCTGATGCTGAGTATGTATCACACTGTATGTAATGATAGTTAAGCAATTCTACTGAATCTATTCAAAATAGGGCTGCATGCAGTGTGGCAGTCTTCATTTTGAATTGCTGTTTTTTGCTTTCAGTGCTTGTCCTGTCTTCCTCAAGTAATTACAAGGAACAGCCATCATTGTAGAGGCAGTCATAAATTTTTCTTCACCAGTTATTCAAGCCAACATATTATGCTTGTTCCTGCTTTTCTTCGAAACAAGGGCTATAATGGTACATTAATTTGTTTAATTCAGCAAGAGACAATTCAGCAAATAACTTTTGTTACAAAATTTAATCTATAATGTCATAATAAAGCTTTCTGTGACAGAGTATGTTAAATTTCAGTTCTTTCCATGCTTAACACTTACTTGAGATCTGAAATACTTATTAAAAAAAAAAAAAATCTTTATTGTTGTTGCTGTTACCTCGGTGTTTTACCAGATGAAACTTGTGAATGTTCACTAGAAGGTGCTTTTTCCTCACTTTAAGCAGTATTTTTTTTTTACTCTGTGACTTGACTCCATAAACCTTATGCTGGACTGTACTGCTTCATGAAAGAAATCACAAGGAGGTCAATTCACAGAAGACTTAACAGTGCATATGTGCCATGGAATTATTCCTCTTAGTACATTGTCTCAATCCAATTTATAGGAGGGAGAGGAGGTTCTTTGATATATGTATATCTGGTGTGAGGTTAAGAAATAGCGGTTCAAATGCTGGTCTGACCAGGATATTAGAAATCTTAATGAGGAAGATGGGGGAGGACAGATGATTTAGGGTGATGGGGAAGGGAAGGCGGGAGATAGAAAACATAGAAAGAGGCAAGAATTGCCTAAAGCAGGGATAGTCATCACCAAGATCCAGCAGTGGTCCTGTTGCATGATGTTCCGATGGTCTGGGGCAAAAGTGCAGCAGCAGTGTGGCCAGTCTTGGGTAGTAAGAAGGTGCAGGTACCGAGTATGTCCAGGAAGAAAGTCTGGGAGGAAGCAGCAGGTCTCCGGTAACATGACCTGGAGAGTCCATCAGCACACAGAACTTCCGTAGTGAGGGATCTGATGGCAGACACCTTCTCAGGAGGAGAGCAGCAGCAGAGTGGCCAGTCTTAGGCAGCAAGCAGGTAGAGCGTAAAGCAAGTCCATGAGGGAGAGGCAGGTCATGAGGAATCTGTTGTCAGAAACATTCTTGCTCTTCTTCAGCATGCAGGTCTCAGGTCATGAGGAATCTGTTGTCAGAAACCACTCTCTTCTTAGGCATGAGGAATCTGTTGTCAGAAAACCTAATCTCATAGTTGTTCATCCCTTTTTTATCCTTCTTCTGCCAACATGGCATTCCCTGGGTGCTTGGGTAACAGTCATGTGCAGCACCCCCTGAAATGGCTATCTCCCTCGAGATAAGCCCAAAGGAAAGACTGCTTCCTGGCCATTAAGCTCTGGCTTATCTCTCTCTAGTTGCCCCTGGCTTTGTCTGTGTCCCCAAGACAAAGGATTTCGCAACCCTTGATCAGGACTTGCTTGGACTTGTTCATCTTTTTCCTCAGCAAGCTTTGAGACCATGATGTAAAAGAATAATCTCTTACATACATTAAGTCAAAATATAATAATCCTGATAACCAAACAACAACAACAAAAATCCGGTAGCTCATCTTTCCATTTTGTACGTGGTAGGTACTATCAACACATGAATTATATTGTGACTATACTTGTGTGTGTACTTGTTATGCCATTAGCCACCATCTAAGAGGAATCATTGCCATTCTTCTAAAATTATGCTTTTTCTACATTTTAAATAGATCCACAGCATCTGTTTGTAAAATAATCATGAGTTCATGTGTTATGGATTGCACCTTGTATTCATGTAATAAAGTGACAAGATGCTGAAATCATATGCTACCACATGGTGGATATTACATTTAAACATATATTTATATTTATTTAGTTATATATAATTTATTTATATTTATTTATTTACATGGATATAAATTTAGGATATTACAAGCGGTTACATTATGTCTTCTTAATTTATAAATCAATTTAGTCCCTTCATCCCCATTTTGAATTTCCATGTATCCCTTCTTTTCAGTCTCTTTCCCGACCGTCTACCTCTTTAAACTTAAGCAAAGAATATATATACATATATATTTCATTTTCACCTTCCACACAGAAAATCCAATTAAGACTCCAGAGCAGAGAGAGTATGTATGTTTTGAAGCAATCAGAGACCTCTAAAAAGAACTTTGCCAGTCAGTTCTCTGGATAGGAATCCTTACAAGCACATAATTTCTCTGCAGTTACAAGAAAAGCTCTTTAAAACATAAAACTGTCCAGATTCTAATCTAATTTTTGCTTGTCTAATAAAGAGCTTTATTATATTTGGCAATTGCAAATAGCTAGATGAGGCAGCTGGTGCATAATGGTATACATGCCCTTTTTGTATTGAACTGGCACTTTTCATTGGAATACAAATGTCTTGGCATTACAGAAATAACTTTTCATACAGGGCTAGTTATATTTTAAAGTTACAAGATGTAAAGACCAAGTACCATATTGGGCAGTAGATGTGTAATAGCATCTTCTGCAGAACATGAACACTCCATGGCTCCCGAGAGACAGCTGGTTAATAATGCACAAATTTAAATGTATTTGGCGGTGGTTGCTTCAAGAGGCAATACAGGGTTATCAAGCTTAAAGATATTTTATTCATCATTTCTGTAACCTTCATTTGATACAGAGTCTGATATCATGTATTGTTACACATGACTTGCTGCCTCACTAGTGTTTTACTAGTTTGGGAACACTGAAAGAAAATGGGTGACATTCACCAATGCTCTGTATTGTTCACATAAATTCAAAGTTTATTCTAACTTATTGGCCAGGAGCATCTAAGAATCAAAGCAAAACTATAAGAAAAAGAGCAGGTAGATTATACTGTACAGTAGGTTATATATGTTGATCATATAAATTTAATTTGCTTTATATCACAGTGGAAGTTGTCATTTTGCCCATGTCTTGCCCCTGGAGTCTTCCAGTATGAGACTGAATAATAGCCCTGGGCAACCTGATCTAGCTGTGGTGTCCCTGTTCATTGCAGGGGAGTGAGACTAGATGGCCTTCAAAGGTCCCTTCCAACTTTAAGAATTCTATGATTCTATTCAACTTAAAATCTAAGTAACAGCTAACTTCAAATACAATAAAGTGCAGTGCAGTGTCTATCATCTCTAAAGGAAATTTTAAAATTGCCAATTCCAGAACAATTTTTCTTTCCAAAAAAACAGTGATCTAGAGAAATAAATTTTGTTTCATTGCAATTATATTCTTGATGGTGATAAATAGCATGAGTCATTCACGTTTTCCTGTTTAGTGAATTGCTTTTTTCAAGAACTGGATAAAGATTGCTATAGAGACATAAACGTGTTGATGGCAAAGCCCTCTAAATGCTGACATCTGAATACACATGTACGTGTCATATACATTTTTGGGTAACATAATTCAGTGCTTGCCTGTACTTAATTCTTTGTCATTTTTTCACTTTTCCAGTAATGCATGAGCAAGTGCTGTGATATAAAGTCTACCTTAGGACAGACTTGCTAAGGTAAGCAAGGGTTTAAATCTGTCTGCCCAGCTTTCACTTACTAGATGACTCAAGTAGATGCTATGAAAACAAAGTGCAGGTAGTTCACCTTCAGTAAGTTTGTGACTACATCAAGTTGGATGGGAGCGTTGATATGCTTGAGGGTAGGAAGGCTTTGAAGAAAGATCTGTATAGACTGGCTCAGTTCCACTTGTTTCACTCAGTTCCACTTGTATAATATTGAACAGGGACAAATGATCACAACAACTCCATGCAGTAGCACAGGCTTGGGAAAGAGGGGCTGGAAATCTACCAAGCAGAAAAGGTTCTGGGGGTGCTTGTTGGCAGCCAGATGAACATGAGCCAGCAGCGTACCCAGGTGGCCAAGAAGACCAATAACATTCTGGCCTGCATCAGAAGTAATGTGCCAGCAGGACTGGGGAGGTGATTGTCCCATTGTACTTGGCTCTGGTGAGACTGTACTTTAAGTCCTAAGTTTTAGTGGCCCGAGAAGGACAGTTTGTTGCTTAAGGAAAATAGCAAAGTGTTCAGGAAAAAAGAGACCATAAAGCAAGCCAAACAAAGAGAGTCTGAGGGAACTGAGGCAGTTTAGTCTGAGGAAGAGGAGACTGCAAGGAGACATTATCGCTTTCAATAACCAAGGGGAGGTTGCAGCAAGGAGGGTGTCAGTTTCTTTTTTTCAGATGGCAAGTAATAAAAAGCAAAGGATGATTAGGAATTGGAAGGGGCTGCCAAAAGAGGTGACAGATTTGATACACCTGGAAGTACTTCAGAGATGTGTACGTGGTGCTCAGGGACATGGTTTAATGGTTGGATTTGATCATGCAAGTCTTATCCAACTTAAATGATTCTATATATCTAATTTGGAGTTGAGGGATGACCCAAAGCATACAGACCATATTTGCCCTGCTGATTTAGGTTCACATGGAAAATTAACAGAAAAACCTCACAAAGATGAACTTCTAGGTTTAAATTTGTATAGTCCTACTAAAGTGGGAAGCCAGAAGTTGACAGTAAGACAAGTAATAAGTTACTCAGGGGAAGAGATGATGTTTGTGTGGTGGATCAATGAGGCCATTGTTTGCTTATAGTGACCCAGCTGAGTTAAAAAGCTGAAACACTGAAAATGATAGCCCTCTGAGAGGGTAAAGCATCCACATATCTAACTGCAGAAGGCTGAGCTAAAGGCCTACTAAATGTAAATGCCACACCACTAGCCAAGACATGAACAGCCTGACCATCTAGAGTCCATGGTTCCAATCACAAATGGACTGGATGTCCTGGTTTTGATGACAGCTCTCTGTATGGAGAGAGTATGTCTATGCCACAGAACAGAAATCACTCTCTACTTACTACACCCATCCTGTACAGTAAATAAAATCTGAAAGTTATGTCACTGAGTGTTGTAGCTCTGTTTTTGTGGCTACCTCTCTCTTAAGTTTCTCTGCAGCAACAGGTAATGTGATAGCATGACTATGTGATGCAAGACAGTCTTGTGAATTTGACGTGTTCCTGGTGAAGGAATTGAGTCCAATAGATTTCCTGGTTGTTCTTTGTAATTGTAAAGCAATTGTGATTTACTCTACAGAAAAGGGCTTAGGAATCATTGAATATTTATTTTTATTTTATTTTGACTGGTAAAGAAGAGAGATGATAACTTAGAGTGAGAATTCATTTGGAGATTTTGAGTAAGACAGGGATAATTGACATGGCTGGGATCTCTTGGTCAAATAGTGACAGTACAAGTAAATTAGTAGTTGACTAGTATCTGTGAGTGTCCAAAGACAGTCTGACATGAGAAATGCACAAATAATGAATGTACTCCATCATGGATATTCTACTGAGTTATTCACTTGGGAATTAAAGATCTCTAGTATAGTGTTTCTGTTTACCTATTTCTTATAGCAAAGAAAACAACCCATAAGAGTTGATATATTTATGTGTAAGTATAGTAATCTGTATTGTGACTACAGGAGAACCACAGTTCTATTCTGGGTTGTTTGTAGATCAGAATGAAATAAATCTGACTTTTCATTTTAAGAAAGTTGCTTTGAAAAACAGCTAATGGCTTAATACAGGTTTCTAGCTCCAAAGAAACAGCTGTGTGCTGTAACTGGTTTTATATGAATTGGAATTTTGCCGAGGAAAGGGAAAGAAAAGATATTTAGCACCAAACCCTGCTCTTTTTCTCTAGACTACAGGAATACAACAATAGAAAAGATATGTAAGTTGTCTTCAATTCATATGTTGTCAAGACCAGGAAATTTATGCATTTTTCCTTGAGAGTACGGGTGATTACCTACCAAAGTACTACCTGGTCCTTGAAGTGTCTGATGGAATCAAGATACATACCTTCATTGAATGAGGATATATATATGTATATGTATGTATTCTTGAACAGTGTTTAGAACATTGTTGCTATTGCTGTGGAAATGCTGTTGATAGAATGATGTGTAAGACACTAAGACCAATTTGTCAAAGTCAAGCAGCCCTTTTTTAATGGATACAGTTCTCTGGTAATCAGAAACTGGAAGCAGAAGGCATTCCTCTAAAAAAAATAAATAAATAAATAAATAAAAAAGAAAGAGAGAGAGATTGTGATTTGATACTGATGGTGGGATTTATCAAACCAAATGTTAGTCGTCTACATCTAAGCTGATCAGTAGAGGCTCACTTTGGAGACACACAGTACTGTGATATGACCCTTCCAATTTAAGCAACAGCAATTTCTCTCTGTAAGTCTGAAGATATGAAGTCACATGCAGCTGTTTGCTCTACAGACATAGAGAGTTGGATGGTATGTATTCCAACATTATATACTGCAAAGACAATAAAAATTTTTCTCCAGACAGTTAACTCTCATATGGAATAAAGCAATGAAGGGGAAAAAAAGGGTTAAGATGTTACTCATCATACAAATATTTAAAACTAGAGAAGAAAGGCTCACCTTCACAGGCTAATTAATTTATTGCTCATTTAAGCCAGAGAGCGACCCAGATAACTCTGATTCCTTATACCTGATTTGTCTTCCACATTTCTCAGATACTTCAACATTTCCCACATTAAATATGTAGGAGCAGCACCTGCAGATGGACTAGCTTTCCTTCTGGTCTCCAGGAGTTCAGGAGAGTATATCCATATCAGACAGAAAATTCAATCAGTGTCAATGACAAAGTCTAAATCCAGTGCCAGTGGAGGACTGTCACTTAGATATCTTCTTCAACTAATGTGTATCACTAATTTACCTAAACCACAAGAGCATAGATAAGATGATGCTATCTGCATTTCTTCCACTCCAAGGCAAGTACTGCAAATAATCACTGCTCCTTTCACTTCTTCCAAATTAGTTGTTCCTTATTTGTGAAGCATAATTGAGTAGAAAAGATAAGATTTAAATAGTTCATAAATTGGTACATATGTTTTTCTAAAGATGGAGAAAAATAGTGTTTTCAGATATTGTTATTAGTTTCTGTTGCAGCAAACTCTGAAAACAAATGAAAAACACTGAGTGTTCATTTATAAGTTGAATTTATTGAGCACTGCTTCATGTCCTACACATTTTTCACTTTTTAATATGCAAGTTAGATTTACAAAGGTGAATGTGTTGAGAATATGATTGTAAACAATGTAAATGTGAAAATATGTCTCATAAGTTATGAGGATAGCAGTATATTTGATTAGTTTGCCTCCCAAGTGATCCTAATAATATCACACATAAATACCTTTTAATTCACATAGATTGCTGCAAAAGTAATGCCTCCTATTTATTTCCATGGAAACTACAACAAATACAAAGAGCACAATAACACTATTTGATAGAGCACATTCTCAGCTACAGAACAGTATTTTTCAACAGTCACCAGCATTAGCAGTACATTTTCACCAATGATGAACAGGAGCCTGCATACCATGCTCTTAAACATCTTCACCAGTGGACATGACCTGTCACTGCTGAAACTCACCATCTACCACCTCACTGTGCCCACATCCACTGTTTGGTCTTTATAAACATTCAGCAAGTGTCACTGTCAGTGTATGCCATTTCTTTTCTGCATGGAGGAATTTGCTTCACCTTTGCTTCATCTACACTTCTACATCAGACACCATTTTGTCAGACTGCCCCTCTGCTGCCATCTGTCACACTGCAACAAAATATAATAGAATATTGTCAGAAAGGTTCAACTTCTACTGCCATACCACCAACATCATCCCCTGATATCACGGGCCAATGTAATAAAATAGCAGGCATTACTTCCAGTGCAGCCCTTGTACTTCTAAAGGACAGCTGTCTCTGAAAATGGAGAAGTACAATTTCAAACTGCTTTTAGAAAAGCAGGGAGTGTTGGGTATAACTGTAACCCAGAGTAAAATTTATACAAGCATTGGCTAATGGAACAGTGGGAGCTGGTGCATGGATCCAGAGTTTTATAACATCTGAAGGCAAAAGTGTGGAGTTTTAGCAACAAAAAAGATCTGTAAAGCTTGTGTTTGAATATCATTTGAAGTGCATCATCACTAAAGTTTTAGTACTGTAGACTCCACACGGTGGAAATCTGTTTGCTTGACTAAGCTGAGTTTCTGTTAGATCATCAACCTTACAGACCAGATATCCATGAGTTTTATTTGTGAGATTTTATGATTATTTTAGGTAATGTGAATTATATGTGTATGCACATAGCTGTAAGCACAAAAATGTGTTGATTACAATTATAGATCAAGCATTTGAATGTGGCTTTGGCTGGCCAAGTGCCTGGCTTGCCATGTTTGATTGCTAATTTGTACTTTGTGAAGAGTCAAATCAGGCACTACTGTATTAAACATTTGTATGCAGGTGTTATTCTAATTTTTTAACATCCAAAAGGGAGAATATTAAATACTTTGGATTTTCTTTTTTCCTCTGTTCCCTTGCTAATAAAAACTTTGACATCATACAATGTTGTTAAAAACATAACTACTTTGGAAGAAAATTTAGACCTGGCAGTGCACTTTGTATTTGAAGCTAACTGCTCTTTTGGATTCAGTACACGTGGAGTAGGTGGCAGATTATCTGTTTGCTCTGCAGTGAGTGATTTCTGGATCAAGTAAGGAGGGAGACAACATGAAGCTCTCTGGCACATGTGCTATAACTTGGTGCTGAGGCGTGCAGTTCTGAAGTACTCATTGTGTAGTGGTACCTGCAGCTAAAGTGGAGCTTATGCTGACTGTTTGAATGAAGGTAGGAAACAAGAAATAAGTGAGCCTACTTGTGCTGCATACTGTCTGTAAGCATTCATTTCCCCTTCTATCTCTAGTTTTAGTTAAGCGATTAAACCTATGTACCCCCAGGAGGGTACAATTGTCTTACCTTGAGTAAATGCTAGACCGTATTTTAAGGTAACCCCTGAACAGTCAGGACTCCATTTGTGTTAAAGCCATATGTTTCTTTGTCCCACTAATGAGACCTTCTCCTGGGATGAAACCTTATTACAGAATACTGATGTTTGAAAATAAGAATGTCTTCTCCACGTAATAAAAGCAGCTGTAGATGTGGTTGTGGTGCCTGAGACTCAACTTTGAGATGAGTTGATTCTCAGCAAGGATGTTGTCAGGATCTTTCTTGACATGTGGTAGAATAGCTCTGAAAAGAAAAGAAATGTGTGACTGAGACAAAGCTTCTCTGCTCTGTGACATATGAGCAATGTATACAGACCCTTGCCACACTTCTGAGAGTGAATTAATTTGAATTTGGATTCAAAATTGAAGTATAATGAAACTTTGATCACTGTTGTACTTACTGTTATAAGAAAAAATGTATTGTACCTTATTCACAGTTTCAACTTGGATATTACCACAAAATAATGGGAGGAAGCTTTATAGAATCATAGAATCACCAAGGTTGGAAAAGACCTATAAGGTTATGATGTTATAACTCAACCCTGGGATCTCATCACAGTAGCAGAATTTACAGAAAAAGGCTGTCAAAGCCTCCTCTCCTCTCCTCTCCTCTCCTCTCCTCTCCTCTCCTCTCCTCTCCTCTCCTCTCCTCTCCTCTCCTCTCCTCTCCTCTCCTCTCCTCTCCTCTCCTCTCCTCTCCTCTCCTCTCCTCTCCTCTCCTCTCCTCTCCTCTCCTCTCCTCTCCTCTCCTCTCCTCTCCTCTCCTCTCCTCTCCTCTCCCTTCCCTTCCCCTCCCCTTCTTTCTTGTGATTTCTTTGTTGTGATTTCTTTGAGAAGCACATACTGGAATTTTGTCCTGTTGATGAAAAGGGTTTTAAGATTCCCCTGACATATGTGGAGTGACTGTAGTTACTGCTGAGTCTCACTGCAGGAAACATAACCCTTCTTCTAATCCTATATTACCTCTCTGAGTGATTTTCTAAATCAATATCAGAAGCAACTTTATTATTGAATGGAAAGTTAATGAGGAAGAGACTCTCATTACATTTAATACAGTGTTTTGGGATTCCACTTAAGAAACCTACTCCTTAAGGGACAAACTGCACAATGTTTCCTATCTATTCCACATTGTACTGTTGCCTTCTGCAACTGCGATGTTAACCTCCTGTGCTCTAGCGCACGCTGACCAATTACCTGGTCAGGGCCAAATGACTGCAGACACACACCAATATGATAAGCAGTAAAATGGTGTTTGTTCACTACTAAGCACAGCTTATATACCTTTACTTAAGCAAACGTACTATCATGTCCTACCCTGATTCGTCCGTACTGGATCTTAGCCCCTTACCACAATTCCTTATTTGGCTCCTATTGTCTCCTCATTCCTTCGCCTTCTTATCTTGTTTACTTTGTTAGCAAGGACAGTGTCTTAGCACAACAGCACCCTATCACTATGCTTAGGGAGAGGCCTATCCCGTACAGCATGTATCCCCATCAAGCGCCTACTACAACATTTCAGTACATCATTTTCATAGATGGCAAAGTGGTGAGGAGGGAAAGAGCCTTGGTTTCTCTCTACTCTCAGACTGTTAATATATTTTATGTTAAAGAACTTCCAGATAAAACTTTCAGATAAAATTTAGCACTGGAAAATGGATTAAGGTGCCCCATTGGGATATTAACACATCTTTTTGCTTTGTTTTGTTTTCTTTTGCACATCTTACACTTCTTTGCACAAATTCCAGTTGTTTGGGTAGATAATTGTATCATACCAAAAATAATTTTTTGAATCCTCGGACTTTGAAAAGTGGGGAAGCAGGATCAACTTATTCCTCGCCATGGAAGTTTTCTGTTTCCACAGAAAGGGACCAATCAGTCTGATGTACAACAAAGTACAGCCTATGAGTAAAACAGAGTGTCATGGTTTTATGAGTTTTGGTTACAGGTATTCCACATCATAACATCATGTAGTGCACTGGGAGTCAAAGTGTTAATGCTCCAGTTCCGGGTACCTGTCCGGAAGAGAAGAACTACATTCCCCAGGGGGCTTTGAGGTCAGAGAGGAGATATAACCTCTGGCAAAGTCACCTGATGCCTTCCTTCTTCCCTTGGCTCTCGTCTGGACCACACACATTGCCTCAGCACTACTTTAAGGCCTACAGCTTTCAGATACTCTCTCTCTCATTATATTTGATTTGTTAGCTTCAATTCTAATTATATTGTATTATAGTATGTTATCTTGCATTCCAATACCATATTTAGTAAATTAGTTTGTTTCTCCTCAGATCGTTGCCACTGCTTTTAATTGTTTTGGGGTCCCCTGTTTCTCTTTTCCGAAGGCGCAGATTTTGCGAAATCCCTCCACCCCACTAGTTATGGATCTGGGTCGAACCAGCCCATAAAACATTGGCACAGAGGTAGATATTCAGACTCTGATTCCCAAATTCAAGAAGTCACTTGATTCAGTTCACATCCATGTCTGAAATGAGGGTATAATTTCAGAAACAAGCTCTTTTAATAATTTCTGTTGTCCAGTTTTACCCCCTTCGTTTCAATTTGTTTCTCTTTTCCCCTCTCCAAATATTTTTACTGATAAATCCATATTATTAAGGCACCAAAATATTTAATGCAGATCTCAGCTGAATTGAATACTCTAACCATGCTATTTTTTGAGAAGACATGTGGGGCATTTCTTGTATTCTTTCTACACACTACCTCCTTCCCCATCTTCTTTTCATTTGAACTATGAAAATAGTAACAGTAGACAACTGGATATATGAATGGAAATATTCTGTTCTGTGACTCTTCCTCCTTTTGAAAATATGAAACATTTAATCTTTCAAAAGCTCCAGACATCAGATATAACACCTAGTAATATTTTGTAAGTAGAATGTTAAAAGATTATTTACTCTTTTTTTTTTTTTTTTTTTTGGTGTGTGTGTTTGTGCGTGCATGTGTGCACATTCTATCTAGTCTATTTTTAATAAGTTTATAGTGGTTTGAAAATTTATTATTGAGAGCCTGTACATTGTTTTACCTATTGAAAAATAAGTACCTATTACAACTTTATAGCAGTTTATCATTCTGAAACTAAGTTCTGTGAATAAGAATGTAATATAAAGGATATTGAACCTGAATAATTTTCTCCTGAAGTTTGGTTTAATGAAATCATTCTATTTTATTGTTATTAATCTAGATATGTCTAATGCTTCTCAGTATATATGCTCTGCTTTTTTGCTTATACACAGAGATTGAATTTCTGTTGAATCAAAGAAGCTGCCATTCAAAAAAATTTGATGAGTCTCTCCTGAGAATTCTGTCTTTAAGGTTATCTAAAATTCAGCAGCACAGACTCACATCTTTCCTTCCCCCACCTTTGTTACAATACAAGGTATTTTGTTCGTTCACAGGTATATTTTGCTACATAATCTAGTCACCTAATTTCCCTTTGATGACATGGAAGCTACAATTTGGGGAGAAAAAAAAATCTACAATTCAGGTAGGAAAAAACCTTTTAATTGCATGTGAACGAAAAAGCTGCCAAGCATTCTCTAATTTAGTCATTTAGGAGCTGAGGGAAGTGGTTGTTTTATTGTTTTGTTTTATAGTTTCATCATATACAGTAACACCATAATTGATACTGCACTGTTTTTGGTACATTATAAAACTGTTTCATCTCATGCTCCACACGTCTTGACTTCTGTGTATGTGTACCAGTAAAAATGCTCACCTAGCAGTTTTCATTAAGAACTATCACTTGAAAACATCTTATATTCAAAAGGGAAAACACTATGAATATGGAGACAAAAATGTATAGTATATATATATTCTTTTAACACTTCAGTAGTCAAAGTTGCCTAGTTAATGCAGAAAATGCTTAGTAATAATATAGTTAAATATATTTCCACACACAACCCTGGTAAACCAAGCACACTGCTAATATCTCTCTCTCTCTTTTTTTTTTTTTTTTTTTTTTTTTTTACTTTGTTGATGTTATGTTTCACCTCCCCGTTCATCTCTTGGCTCCCAACAGGCTGTTTCAGCTTCCACTTGAGCATGATAGAGGAATCACTACTAGAATGTTATGTTCATGGTGGGGCCTTCTTCCTTTCCTTTGAGCTCAGTATCGTCACCTTCTTCATCCTCACTTTGGTTATCCGTTTGGATTTCTTCTGTCAATCCACCTCTTTTCCCAAGTGACCAGAGCAGCAGGATTAGTGTTCACTGGTCCACAAAGGGATGGGATTTATCATGCAGCAGCTACCACAGCTGTTCATGCTTTTATTGTCAGAGGTACTGCATAGCCCCACCTCACCCTGGGTATGTGAGTCACTCACTTCCAGGTAGACAGGACAGACAGTGCACCAGGATCAGGAGCAGGCCCTGCAAGCCCCAGCCCAACAGCACCAGAGTCATGAGAGTTTCTGCTAGTGATGGCAAAAGTCATATTTGCTAGGCTATAGGATTTAAAGACTTTCTGTAGGGATAATTATTTCTTTTAAAAATGCTTTGTGAAAGTGAGGAACTGTAAGTTTAAGACCAAACATTTCAAAGATGACTTCTGATTTCTTGGGGTATGCCTGACCAAATTTGCTGTGGTCAGAGAGTTCTTTTTTTTTTCTCAAGCTACTGAGCTCTCCCAACACTGAAATCACTATGAACAGTGAGTGCTCAAGCTGAAGTGTGCCCACTCGAGTAAACAAAGCTCTGGGTAAGTGAATTGTATTGGGGTGTAATTCACTTATTCAACTCTGTGTCAGATGGAAGTGTGCAGTCCCTGATGCAGGGCCCATGGATTCTCATTCGGGTGCTGAAAGTGTGGATTTATACTTTTACCTGCTGTAATCTGTGACCTTAGTGCAAAGAATATGATTTCAAATAAAAAGAGATCATTCGAGTGAACAGAAATTCTTTCTCTCAAAAGGGAAAAAAGAATCATTGTTCAGGAGCTCTCAGAGGTGGCCTAAGGTGTATTTAGAGTTTACACAAACAAACTCTCTTTGTGATTTGGTGTCAATGCCAAACTTAACTCTGAAGAAAATATTCAGTGCAGGATAAAGTAATGTTTTGAAAAAGTCCACTACCTAAAACATGGAAGTGAGCAGTTAAATTCCATTTAGCAAGTGAAAAAGAGGAAGTGTAATCTTCTCAATTGTTGAATTCAGTTTTCTTTTACTGAGAGGTTTACAGAAGTGAATGGGAGATTAAGGAGTAGAACCAGTTCTTCAAAGGGGAAAAGGAAACAACCCCTAAAGGATGGATTTTTTTTTTTATTTTATTTTTTTTTTAAACATTATCTAGTCACTTCCTCAAAAATGGCATTGAAAGATGCAGGTTAGATGGAACTCTAGGCCACAGGAAGCAAGCATTTATCAGTGGAGAATGTTATGCCACTGAGATGCTTTCCATCTTCAGCCAAGGAATTTCTGGAAACAGTAAGCTCTTCTTGAATCTGTAAAGGAAAGCTCAGTAAGACTCAGTACTTGCTATAGCTGTGTTCTACAAATGGTTTTGTTTTGTTTCTTAAATTTGCACAATAACAGCTAATCACTCGATAAATTTTTAAAGTCATTTTTAATATTGCAGACCTTATTTTTTTGCATATAGAGTTTTAGATTGCTTAATAGCACATTCTTTCATAGTTTCAGTATATCTAGCATGTTTACAATGGTTTAACTGTGCCCTCTCAACCACAAAAAAAGCTCAGTTCCTAGTATTTTCACTGATTATCTTCCTATCTCACTGATAATTAATCTAAAATTCCTCTTCCAATAATATCCCACAACTACTGTTACAAGTTTGGGGTGCATAAACTGCATACTTAAGTGCATAAAGGTATTCTGGAAGCCCAATTACCATTTCTGTGCTACACCTGTAGGCTGTTCCCTAGGCAAAAGGGAAGGTTTGGGCTTCCCTACCAGGGAGGGAGGTTAGTTATAGTTATCCTGGAGATGGGTAGTAGTTAAGCTCTCCTGTACCTATGGAAGTCATCTGAAAATAATGTTTGTTTTGAGAGCCATAAGGAGAGGAGGACATAATGAAGTAATGCTAGTTTTGAGTTTCCTCAGGACTGAGGAAGAGCACTCGGGCAGATTACATCTTTGAAACAGAACTTCCTCTGGAGCTTCTACTAAACCATGACAGCAATTCACAGAATAATTCTGGTTGGAAGGGGTCTCTGGAGGTCTCTAGTCCAACCTATGCCTCAGAGTGGAGTCAGCTAGATCTAGCTAGGTTGAGCTTTGCTGGCAATTGTGTCCAGCTGTCTGAAACCTGGAGGTGTGGTACTTTGCATTCTGGTGTACCAGAGAGGATCTATGCAGGAAGAAACTGCTGCTTCACTATTGCATTGATGTCTGCATGCTTATGAAAAATCTGTTAAATGCTTCAGTGTTTGCAAAAAGTGTCCTTTCTTAGTTATATTGATTAAAAATTCTCTCTGTTACTTGTTCCTACATTATAAAATATCTCTATAGGTGTTTTTCTGTAGGAGTTCTGATTGTATCAGATAAGACTGATTTAAAGGAAACCCTCACTAGTTTTAGTACATCTATTAGTAACAGCCAAAATAGCAATTCCCATGGACAATGTTTTCTCCTTTTAAATAAAGGCAATGTTTGAATTCAAACTCAGTAATAACCTTGTTCAAAAATGAATTGTGGAAATACAGGGCATAAATCTTAAGCTGAAATGACTTGCTAACATTTTCAAAAATGATGTCTAGCTCTCTTAAGGCTCTGAAATAACGAGAGAACAACAAAAAATGTTTAATTATTTGATGTAAATTTGTGTGGGAATAATTTCTTTACTCAATATTTAAATGTCAATTGTTTTAATTCCGATTTTAAAGATATTCGAAACTGCTTTCTACTTAACTAAAGTATGGGGAATATATGGTTTCTTTCATCATTCTTTTGGGACCAGAACCTCTGCTTCTCAATTAACCCTGAATTCCTAAATCATTTCTTCTGACTTTTACATCCTTTTCCATTACAAAATTCAGGACTGTTTCCCTACTTTCTAGATCTTTTGCTGTGTGCCAGTACTGAAATAAATGCAGGGATGCATACATAAGACGAATATAAAAATATCTTTATCCTTTGGAAGTGTTCAGTTGACTGGTACAGTCAACACCATTTACACTGATCTTGTAGCACAGCTTAAGTATAGAAGCAAATCTGTCCTATCACTGATTCTTTAATGACAGGAGCAAATTAAATATTGTGCGGGTAGAAAAGGGAAAACAAACAAACAAACAAACAACAAAAAAAAAAACACTACTCTGAGACTGAAATCTTAGTGGAGCTTTTCTGAACTAAGAGCCTGATTCTCATCTCTTCAACATAGCTTCGTCTGTGTGAACAAAATATATGTAACTGTTCTGCACATGAATACGCTCTGCACAAAGACTGTCTCCTGCTTCTTGCAGCTCCAGGAACATAGATGGCAGTTGCTGAATAAGCAGTAGTGTGTGTTGCAGGGCTTCCCTGTGCTGTGGATGTGAAGCCTCGACACTTCAAGAAGGAAGCAGTTCAGCAGAGACTGGCTCAGCACTTGGTCTCAGCAGATGTTTGAGAGATGTTAGTTATCTAGTCCAGAACCAAAAGTAACCCATAGTAAATCACGTCTTTGGGTTCTTCCATCCAAGGAGAAAGATTAGAAATGCTAAGTGTAGGGGTTGTTCACCTTTATTTATTCAGTGGAAATAAATAAATATATTTATTTTCCTTTATTAATTCTAAAAGTTTGTGAAGGTGAACAAAGTAAAGTCCTCTTCTTAATCATACTTTTTGGACAGGAGGAAGAAGCAATAGAAAAAAACACTCAAATCACTAGAGTTTCAAGAGCCTCCATTTAGACTAATAAACTGCATAATTTAAAATAGCACTAATCAATTTGTATACTGAAATATAATACTTCTGGTATGCTCTTTGTATTTTTGTTTTGATTGAATTGTTCTTGTATTTTGCAAGGGCAGACATCCAGATATAATTTCCAAAATTTTTCTTGGACTAGAATTTATCACGATTCAATTATTTGGGTATCTTGATCTTTAATATCACATGTCATTGCTTTCTACTGTATCTTAAATATTATATGTACTTTGTATCAATTAAGCCCAAAATACTTATCAAGATAAAAATAAAATGCATGGAAGTGACCAGTGAAAATGGGAAAATAATAACTTGTTCAAGATCAGAATCAAATAGCAGCTTTCTTCCTCTAGAGATTGATCTGAATATCAGTGCTGGAATATGATTCTCCTGCATCTCAAATACTTGGCATTTTTGAATCCCTGTATTGAGACAGCCCATTGCAAAACTAGAGACTGCTTATAAACTTGAAGTGTTTAGATTTGTTGTTGATTTGAATCTATTTCAAAATGTGGTGATTTTTTTTGTTTGTTTGTTTGGTTTGTTTTTGATGAGCAATAGAATGTATGTCCACTATTAAATTATCGCCCATGCCTGTGAGACACTAAAAGCTGTACGTGCCTTGCCACAGGCCCATTCATGCCTCTGTCAGCATTTTTTTCCTTTTTAAAGATGTATTCTTTTCCTAAATCCCTTCCTTGGAGTGTTATCAAATCAGGAGGAATGGATGTAGTTTATATAACTTGGGAATTAATCAAAATGAATTCCCACAAGCAGTTCTCAAAACCTCTTTTCATTTACTTTTCCAAGTGTTTACAAATTCTCTACAATTATAATTTGTTTCCCAAGCCACCAGCAATGATTCTTGCGATGTTTCTTTTTCAACTTTTCTACAGCAATATAGCTGATTTATGTTCCTTTTGGAAATCTTCCCTTTGGTACCAGTGATAGGCCAATTGTATTTTGCTAGGCAGTAACACGTTGAAAATTAATAGACTTTGTTTCATATTGACATTGTAAGCTATCCAGTACTCAAGAATGCAGCTGTTTTCTATCGGGGGTTTCTTCATCGCTATTTGTTTGGTTTTTCGTTTGTTTGTTTTTTTAAGAAAAAAAAATGTATCCATTCCTTTTACATTTTCTATGTGTCATTTTCTCAGCTGAGTGCTATTTATCTGAGTTTTCACTGATATATATATGTTAACCGTTCCTTATGGAACTATTTAAGTACTATTAGTCAAAGTACTGGTAAGACACGGGGTGCCTTCTGGCGAAACTTAAGAATAGGAGACCATAGCACTCTAAGCTTTCTACTGCTTATTGAGAAATTGCTCTATAAACAAGACTCCTACTTTAATATTTTATCATATCCTCTGTCCTTGCTGCATGCAGACAAGACTTGCAAACCCAAGATCTGGCACATGAATATAGGTTGGATATCTATTGAAGGTTTTTATTCTAGAGCACAGAAGAGTTTCTTGGCTACGAGAAATATCAATACACACACATGCAAGCACAACTGTTTAAGATTGTGTCACTTTTCACAGAATCAGAATCACAGAATCGTAGGGGCTGGAAGGAACCTCTAGAGATCATCTAGTCCAAGCCCCACGTTACAGCAGACTCCCTAAACTAGGTTGCACAGGTAAACAGATATCACTTACATTAAAAGGATAAACAAGTTGCTATATGCCCAGTGAAAACAAAGTCCTTTGTTCCACAGTATCTGCAATAAAAGCAACTCACTTTTACTTGGTTGTGCTGCATTTCATTGGTTACAGCCAAAACAAGTTAATCATCCAGTGTACCTTTTCCTTTACTGAGCTTCTTATTTCTCTGTGTATGTGTGGAAATGTTCTTGTATATGAAATTATTTGGCAGTGATTGTGTCTGTGTTACACCTCTTCCCACTCATCTTGTTTTTCAGTCCTAAGGATAATCCAATGACTCCTCAGTTTGCTGAGAAGTAGTAGTGCCTACAATGCACCACTATTATCCTTTCTAGTCAGATGGGAACTCACAAATCACTCATATTCCTCAAAATGTGGCATTTACAGTGTTCCAGTCCATGCTTTTAGGTTGGTCACTACCTCGTTTCCAGGTAAGATGAAGGTGAGGTTGTGCTTGTTGGAACTAGTATTAAATGCAAATGTGTTGGAAGTGTTGTGTTACCCTTCTGCTGAAGTGTGGAAAAACATACTGCATAAGGGTAGATGAGCTACTGATTGTGAAGACATGATCTCAGGGTTCCACTTCTGAGTGCACTTCACAGCTGTGTGACACAATGGAGCTGAGAGAACAGGATGGAAAACAGCAGTGGAGATCACCTGACACCACCCTGCTTTAGTTTTACCTTGTCCTGAGGTGAAGTATTGTACAGGGTGTGGGTGCCAGGTGTCATCCCAGGGCTGTGGGACTGCAAGTGAGGTGAGGCCACAGCTGCCTCATGCTGGACACAGCTCCAGCTCCAGTAGCCACACCACAGGACATGGGTGGGCACCTCAGGAAGGGTACATGTGAGTTAAAATATATTAAGCTGCAGTAGTCCTGGATATCTTTATAGGAACTGTTGAATCACGGCCTGAACCTCTAAGTGACCACCCAAGGCAAGCACAGAGTCAGCCATGGAAGCACAGGTGAAGGCAATTCATCTGTGTGACCAGAAGGGGTGGTCACTCTTGGAGTCTTCTTGGCAAGCCCAGGACACAGGTAAGCTTTCCATTCATCTCTGATTATCCCTTTCTAATGCAATAATCTCTCTAGCCTAACATCTGTATTCTTATTGACCTTACAATACCCAATACAGAAGTACCTTGAGACAGTATTGTGAGCCTACTTTGTAAAATACAGACTGCATAGCCTTCTAGGTTATTATTATCATTTTGCAAATTACCTAATGTGGGTGCTTTAAAAAACAATTTTCTGAAACTATTAAAGGGTATTGTATTTACTTTTACTTTCAGGACAGAGGTTTAAACTCATCAGCAGCACATCTTCTACCTGACCCTGCTAGCAAAGAGCGGTTTCGAGTCCCTAAACTTCTTGTTGAAAGCAATATTCAAGGATGCTTGTGTTGTGCCTTTTTTTTTTGTTGTTGTTCAGTGTTCTGAAGTAACTTAAAATACTCAGAGGATACTAGCTGCAGCTTATAAATCCAGTTGCCTCAAAACCTTTAACTGTAAAAAGTGGAAATATTTCTTAAATGTGTCCTGATAGTATTGGAAATACTAAAAATGGCATAGCTGTGCTTCTGACACGTTCCAGAACACTCTGTGCCTAGCATAGCTATGTTTCTACAAATGCACCTCTGCTCTGTTGGCCTCAAAGGGGAAAACTTTGTTTCCTATTTCCTTCAAGATTTCTGTATGCATGATTATTCTGGGGACTTTTTTTTTTTTTTTTTTTTTTTTTTTTTTTTTTTTTTTTTTATGAAAAGGCTTAGTAAGAAATATGCCTTAAAGAAAGATGCTGGCTGTGACAATCTGCATGAAAATGGCTGTAGAAAGCATTCACATCAAGTTATGACATGACAGACGTAGGAGAGCTATAGCTTCTTTCAAAAACAGAATTGAAGTCTGTGACCCCTATGCATAACCTTATGAATATTTTACTTCTCATTAACCCGCTCAGCACATTGGATATGCAGGGCCTGGGTCTGGTGTGAGTGCACTGGCTACCCTGCAGCCCAGGCTGTGTACCTCCCATCTCCAGGGTCAAGCTGGGGCTATGTGGTGCCACCTGGTATGGGCAGCCCTGGTTGTCACCTCATGGCAAACCCCAACCTGATGTGTTCTTTAGCTCTTTAGCTTGTGTTACATTCAGTGTCCTGCCATGAGACTTTGCCTTTTATGCTCAGAGAATTCTGGGCTGTTTGAGCTAGAGATCAGGTCTCAGCTTCAGAGTCTCCATCAAAAATTTAAGTTAGATGCCCTTGGTGATGTCTGTTTTTCTTTTGTGAGAGGTTAATTAAGCAATAGGGTAATTCTTTGTGATGATTATCTCATTAATCTGAGAAAATAATTGAAAACT
This sequence comes from Gallus gallus, assembly GCF_016699485.2. NCBI lineage: Eukaryota > Metazoa > Chordata > Aves > Galliformes > Phasianidae > Gallus > Gallus gallus. The sequence continues at coordinate 72,052,567 of NC_052533.1, read as the reverse complement.
CATAAGTAACTGAGGACATTTTTTTTTCTGTAAAAGTGGAAACTTATGTATAGCTGACTGTTGCAGTGAATAAAAATCAGGGCATCTTCTGTTTTGCTCTGAAATGTAGGCACTTAATTTTTAGTAGTAGATGGTATTCTTTGAGTGCTATCTTCTGTTCCCCTAAAGCATTCCTTCTCAAGGTTGGCTGTTGCTTGTTTACACTGTAGCAGTCTAATGAAGTCCTGCTTTCTCTGGATACATGCTCTACATCCTCTAGCATTTTTTTCCTCTTTTCTCTTCACTGAACCCTAGCTACTATTCACGCCTACCTCTTCTGCCACTGGACAGAAGATAAAAAATGACTCTGCCCTTATGGATCATTCTGACTTTCCGGCCAATGTCTGTTGCCAAACCGTGTGTGATGGCTACATTCTTTGCTTTTCCCACTGCAGGGACATGTTCTGTTTTCACAAAACCGGGGGAATTTGATTCCTATTTGAGATCTTTATTGCTCTGTCACGTTTGATTGAAATAGGCCAATGGGTAAAAAGTTTACTGTGATTACACCAGGTTGGAGGAACAAAAGGCAGGAACAGGAAAGCAATCCTAGGAAACTTTGGAAAAATCTGCAGTTTATTTATCTGCAGTCATCCAGTAATGTTTAATAAGCAATGAAACTTCTAATATATCTCTAACAGTTTAATAGAAGACACAATTTTCCTAGACGTTGTCACATTTACTATCAGCCATATTGTAGGTTCCAGTTCAACAGCTCCTATAATTTAGTTTTGACAAATTGATACCTCACTTATTGTTGAAGTATTTTTTTCTTATGACATTCTCATTAGTAAGGGCCCTCTTTTGTTACCATTTCATTGCATTTTCTTCCTAAACTACCACTTTATCTTATATACAATGATTGGCTCTCTTTTAGTACCTTTTAAAATGAGTACTAAACACAAGCCATAGATCTTACTGGCTCATATAAAAATGAGTATATTGTTCAGTATTGCAGAGCATGATCGAACATGTTTGTGATAATTCCTGATGTGTGCAAAGACACTTCAGTGACTGTCATTTTTGTGATCACTTAAATGAAAAAATTCTTGTCTGTGCAGATGGCTTTTCCTATTTGCCTCTTAGTGATCCGACTCTGATTTCCTTTTGGAGAATAAATTGCATATAATGCAAATAAAATAAGCTGACTCATAAAAATAATTGTATTTTAAAACATATTAATGTAGCCTTAGTATTATTCCATCCCTTGTTGGATGCTGAGGGCAATCTGGTCACCAAGGATGGGGATAAGGCTGAGGTACTTAATGCCTTCCTTGTCTCAGTCTTTAATAATAAGACTTGTTACTCCCTGGGAACGCAGCCCCCCGCACTGGTAGATAGGGATGGGTAACAGAATAAGCCCTTCATGATCTATGATGAGATAGTTTTGGACCTGCTGCGAAAGCTGGATGCTTACAAGTCCATGGGGCCAGATGGATTACACCCTAGAGTGCTGAGAGAGTTGGCGGATGTGGTTGCTAGGCCACTCTCCATCATTTTTCAGCAGTCCTGGCAAACCAGGGATGTCCCAGTGGATTGGAAACTGGCAAATGTGACGCCCAGCTTCAAATAGGGCTGAAAAGATGATCCTGGTAGCTACAGGCCTATCAGTCTCACCTCGGTGCCAGGGAAGATCATGGAATGGATAATCTCAGGAACCATCATGGACCAATTAAAGGTCAACCAGGGGATCAGGCCAGTCAGCATGGGTTTATGAACAGTAGATCCTGTCTGACAAACCTGATTTCATTCTATGACAAGGTGACCCGCTTAGTGGATGAGGGTCAGTCTGTCGATATGGTCTACCTGGACTTCAGTAAGGCCTTTGATGCTGTCCTTCATAACATTCTTGTGGTGAAGCTGTCTGCCCACGGTCTGGATGGGTGTATGCTCTGCTGGGTAAAGCACTGGCTGGATAGCCGGGCCCTAAGAATCATGGTCAATGGAGTTGAATCCAGTTGGCAGCTGGTCACAAGCGGTGTCCCCCAAGGCTCAGTGCTGGGGCCGCTTCTGTTTAATATCTTCATTGATGATCTTGATGAGGGGATTGAGTGCACCCTCAGTAAGTTTGCAGATGACACCAAGCTGGGAGGGAGTGTTGATCTGCCTGAGGGGAGAAGGACACTACAGAGGGACCTGGATAGACTGGATCGATGGGCCAAGGTTAACAGCATGAGTTTCAATAGGGCCAAGTGTTGGGTGCTGCATTTTGGTCACAACAACCCCAGGCAACCCAACAGGCTTGGGGCAGAGTGGCTGGAAAGCTGCCTGATGGAAAGGGACTGTGGTGTACTGTTGGACAGTCAGCTGAATATGAGCCAGCAGTGTGCCCAGGTGGCCAAGAAGGACAATGGCATCCTGGCTTGTATCAGGAATGGTGTGGTCAGCAGGACTAGGGAAGTCATCCTGCCCCTGTACTCAGCATTGGTGAGGCCTCACCTTGAGTACTGCGTTCAGTTTTGGGCACTTCAGTACAAGAAGAACATGGAGGTACTGGAGCAGGTCCAGAGAAGGGCAACGAGGCTAGTGAAGGGCTTGGAAAATCAGCCCTATGAGGAAAGGCTGAGGGAGCTGGGGCTGTTTAGTCTGGGGAAGAGGAGGCTGAGGGGAGACCTTACTACTCTCTTCCAGTACCTGAAAGGTGTTTACAGTGAGAGCGGGGTAGGTCTCTTCTCACTGGTGACAGGTGACAAGACAAGGGGAAATGGTCTCAAGTTGCGCCAAGGTAAGTTTAGGTTGGACGCTAGGAAACACTTCTTTACAGAAAGGGTGGTTAAACACTGGAATAGGCTCCCCAGGGAGGTGGTTGAGTCACCATCCCTGGATGTGTTTAAGAGCCGTTTGGATGTGGTGCTCAGAGATATGATTTAGTGGAGGGTTGGTAGAGTTAGGGTACTATGGTTAGGCTGAGGTTGGACTTGATGATCTTTGAGGTCCTTTCCAACATGAGTAATTCTATGATTAGATTCCCACTTGCGTTTAAATTTTGTAAAGGGAGATCCTCAGGGAAAGGTCACCACAGCTTGCACCCAAACATAAGAAACAGTTGTACTGGTTTGAGAAATCTGTCTACTGCAAAAACAGAACAGTGGAATTAATATATACTTTTTTTAAAGTAGCAATCTGGTAAAATGTATCATATTTTTCTGATTTTGTTGTATTTTGATTTTTAAAGGCTTAGTAATAGCCACCTCTTTCATTTTATCAGCTGCCACAGGGAATACCTCTGCTAAAAGAAGGAATGTCTTGTCTTATGGTAGTTACAGACAAGTCTGTGTGCAAGTTTTCCATGCTCCTCCATTCTTCTTGCAAATCTGAGAGACTTCTCAAACCTGCTTCTAACATTATTAGAATTGAGAATTGCTTGTTATTTCTGCTACATTAGCCTTTCCAGAGAATAAGTCATTTAGTGCAGAATTGTAGATCTTGGTACTTTCAAGTATTGTGGAATATATAAGGAAAACATATAATATATATGTATTAAAAATATTGCATTTCCTGCCGCATGAAAAATATTTAAAAAAAAAAATTCTGGAATATTACTTTTATATATGTGTGTTAGTCTTTGAGTATAGTACCTTTAAAATGAGTCATTAGACTTTTTTTTTTTTTAAATCTGGTGAGAGGTCAATTCCAAATAGGTCACTAATATAAACTAAGACTACCTTTTAAAATATCAAATGAAAATATAACAGATCTTGTCCCTCCCTTGTAGCATCTTGCAATTTGTCATATTATTTTACCTCACAGATCCTAAAAAGTTACAAACATTAATTTCAGGTATAAAATTTTTCTATTTCAGAATTCCTGAGGAGAAACTTCTCTCATTATATACAGATGAATAATCTATACAGTTTTGTACTATATAACTTGAACTTATTTTTTGTACTATTTTTGTTTATTTATGTCAAGTCAGCTCACGTAAATCCAGGGGAAAATATTCGGTGAAGTCAGCTTTGTTCTTAGCAGGAGCTTCTTAAATCAAGTATAAGCATTGCTGCTTATCATACTAACACTGTCAGAGTAATGCTTCAGTGCTCTCCTACTAATTATCCTATTTCTTACTGTTACTACTTTTTTATTTGCTTTTGGTTTGTGTAGTAGTAACTACTTTAAATCAAACTACTGATAAAACAGATAAATGCTTTGGACAGAGATCTCATTTTTCTTTTTGGTTTCATAGCTGTTTTTTATTTTGTTTGATTTTTTTATTATTATTATTTTTATTTACCTATATTCACAACCATTTTTTAACATTGTCAAGTTTCTATACTTGTAGACAGATTCACAAAGCAGAGCAAATCAATATAATTCCCCTGAGATATCATCTAAACTGAACTGTTTTCATTCATTGTGACTTTGATCTTACTTGATGAGTAGTTTTCCTGCAGCTGTTGTTGTTATTAATGTTTGATGGGATACAGGTACACTCTACTCTACTTATTGACTTGTAATTTACTTTAAAAAATTTTAGGTATGGCATTTTCCCGTTTTTTCTGTTACAAATCCCTTTCTTAATTGGCATAGCACAGATACTGACTTTATTTATGAAGAGTCTTTCATGGAACTGTACTTGACACTTCTAAAACTCGTATTGGTAACTATAGATGTCATAAGCAAACAAAGGAAAGTTCTTAAAAAGTGGCTGAAAATCTGTATGCCTTTCAAATTGTTTGTATTTAGGAAAATGAAATGTTTTGATGTCAATTATATGGTTTTCACAGCTCCTTCTGAGCCAGCCAATCCTATGTTTATCAGCTAAAATGGAAGCAGGAAAAAAAAACCAGTATGTTACTGGTTAAGAAAAAAATCCATACTGAAGTGTACATCTCATTATGCATAAAGACACAGGTTACAGAAGCAGAAATCTTGGCCTGCCTTCTTTGCCTAATGTTTGATTCCAGCACTTTCATGGGGAAAAAAAGCAAGAGCTTGTAATGATCTCGAAGTTTTTTTTTTGTTCCAGACTTCAGGTGACCAGTGACTTGTGTATTTAGAAGAAATCTAAATACAGATAAATGAGATAAGAGATAAATGATCTCTTGTAGTTTTGCATTATCAAATCCCTTTCTTGTAACAGTCATGATAGCGAGCTTCAAGTATATATTCATACACGTGCACGTGTATACATTCAGTACTACATAGCAGAATACGATGATCATTCTGGACTGTTATATTGCTCTTTATGCATGTAAATTTGGGCAATTTATTTATTACATTTCTTATATATTTCTCAATGATAGATATCTTAGGAATGAGTAAGAAACCATGAAAGAAATCTAGTGTATTCATAACTAGTTTTTCTCATCTTTCATTTCAAATCTTTTTACTGTGCTTTAAATAAGAAAATAATAGAATAAATTAAATAAAATGAGAATAAAACTAACCAACCAAACACAAGCTGATCTTACTCTTAAAATAACAAATACAGTAGAAGAAGTGTGCTGATAATGGCATCCTCTTGTGGTTTGCTTTTTTTTTTTAATGAAGTTTCTTGATATTTTTAAGACGGGAAAAGCAAAGGAAAACTGCCTGAATAACTTCACTGAGCTAAAATCAGACCAGCAATGGTCCAGTATAACATTAGAATCTGAATCTTTTTCTTTTCTTTTGTTAGATATGGAGTAGTAAGTATGGAGTCATGTAACTGTTTCATCAAGAGTCCTGTCAAAGTAAAGCAGACACACAAACTTATAAGCTAACTTTCAGGCAGTTTTACAAAGCAAAATTTATGCCCAGAAAGTGATAACCCGGGAAGAACAACGATAGCAAAATAGTTTTATCTACAATGCAAGGAATTTGGGTTTGTTGATACAGAAATTCTATCAGACCTTACCTCAGTGTGGATAGTTTTTTTTTGACAAGTTGATTTTTTTTTTTTTCTGATTACATGACTATTGCATTTCCATATGACGTGTACTAAGCTGTCAAAGGTTTTCTTCCCACAGGCAATGTAGACTTGCTTGAGGCTTTTATAATTGGTGATAAAGTATGCATAAAGGGCAAGTACTTTGTTTAAGTACTTTCCAACATCTTGCCTTCAGTACTTTACAATCCATATGCACTGGGACCATTAACACAATAAAGGTAGAAAATAGAAGCATTCTCAGTGTATTACTATGAGTCTATAACAACTAATATAAGTGTGTGGTATGTATAGGTACTGCACAGATTGACAGTTTTGCTATGTGATTCATTTGCATATTCTATGTGGTGTTCCTCCATTCCTGGTAAGTTGGAATAAATTTCTTGCTTTCTGTGAGGTTACGCTGGATTTGTACCAGAAATACATGCTTGTGTATTACATAATGCATATATGAGAATATCTGTGTATAATATAAAATATTTACCTGTTGTATTTGTGAGTTATTCTGACAGCTATCATCAATGCCAAAATCAATTAGTAAAAAAACATTATGAACTACCTCTTCCATGACTCCAAGAACTGCCAAGTCATGTTATATTAATTGTGGTTACACAATACTGCTTAATGTATAACATTTTAAAGAACAGAGTATATGAAGTTGAAACAAATGCTTGAAACATCGAGTTTCATTTTCACACTGTATCTGTCAACCTGTCATGTTCAATAACTGCATTTCTAGTATAGTTTACTTTGTACCATACTGCTGATGAAAGGCTTATTTCCTGATGAAACTAATTGCTATGAATAAAGTGATGAGAAACCTAGCCATTTTACTATATGACTATATGTAGTTATATAGTTTTTAACTATATAATCAAAATAATGAAATTGGGATCAAGAAATTATTATGGTTTAGCTGACACACATCACAGAATCACAGGGATTGTAAGGGACCTCAAGAGATCATGGAATTCAACCCCCCTGCCAAAGCAGGCTCCTTACAATAGGTCACACAGGTAGGCATCCATACAAGTCTCAAGTATCTCCATAGAAAGAGACTCCACAACTTCTCTGGACAACCTGTTCCAGTGCTCCATGACCCTCATCATAAAGAAGCTTTTCCTCATATTTGTATGGAACTTCCTCTGTTCAAGTTTTAGGCCATTACTCCTTGTCCTATCACTACACACCACTAAGAAGAGCCTGGTCTTATCCATTTGCCTCCTTCCTCCCCTTAGATATTTATAAACACTGGTCAGGTCGTCTCTCGGTCTTCTTTTCCCCAAGCCAAACAGGCAGAGTTTACTTAGCCCTTCCTTATACAGGAGATATTCCAGCCCTTTATCATCTCTGTACTCCTCTGCTGGACTCCTTCTAGGATATCCCTGTCTTTTTTGAACTGAGAAGTCCCCAGATGGACACAGTAATCCAAATGTGACTTCGCCAGGGCAGAGTAGGGGGGAGGATTGCCTCCACTGACCTGTCAGCTATGCTCATTTAACATGCACCAGGATACCATTGGCCTTCTTGACCACAAGGGCACACTTCTGGCACAGTCTACTGTCCACCAGGACCCTCAGGTCCTTTTTCACAGACCTCCTCTCCAGTACTGATGCATATGGTTATTCCTCCCCCGGTGCAAGACTGCACTTGCTGTTGTTAAACCTCATCAGGTTCCTCTGTGCCCAACTCTCTAGTCTGTCAGATTTTATTGAATGGTAGCACAGCCTTCTGGTGTGTCAGCCAATCCTCCCAGCTTTGTATCATCAGCAAACTTGCTGAGGGTGGGCTTCATCCAGGTCAGTGATGGAGATGCTGAGCAAGACTGGAAATTACTTGCATATATATAACAGTCCAAACAAAAGCTGCTCTGCCAGCCTTGGTCATTTAGAAGTTGTATATGGAAAGAACAAAATCCCCTACAGTCTAGTGATTTAGACAGAAACAGTGAAATGGGAGACAGGATTTACAGTGTTCATTCCTACTGTTAAGATAAAGAATTTATAGTCTACTACTTTTTGTATACAAACAGAAAAAAAAAATGACCATTTTGGTTGTGACTGAAGATGTCAGAAAGATGTGCTACTGGAAAAGTATGTGTGCAAACATGTATATATGTATGTCTATACATACATACACACACATTTATTTGTATATCCAGTGGATCTTACTTTCTCAGCTTGCCAACGTGCTGACCAACTGCACTCCAGTATAAGAATTAATGAAGAGTAACTGAATTTTAAATCGTGCTAGCATAAATTTTCTGGTTTTCTTTAACTTCTGGTGTTGGTAAATTTGAGATGCAGAAACCCAGAGCACCAGAGAGTGTCTTGAACTGTTTTTAAAAGGCACTTTGTTAGAGCACTACTGAAATTGTCTTCTTAACCAAGGAAGTTCAAAACTGACAGATTTTTTTCTCTCACACATTTATGTCCAAGCTGTCAAAATCTGATACTTGGCATCATTTTGAAATAATTTGCACCACAGTGTTTTCCAAATGCATATAAAGTCACCTTATAGTATGTCATTGCAAATCACTTGATTTTCATGTGTTGGCTTTCTTTTTTCTTTTTTAATTATTAAAATTGACTGAAGAGCAGAAGACCCATGAGTGTGAGATCAGAATGGGACATGACAGGACAGGAGAGTCAATACTGCTGTCTTCTGTAATGCTGATCACTGAAAAAGAAATGATAGTTAGATAACAGAATGCTAGTGAGTTATTGGAGCAATTGGGTTGCTTTCAAAGCCAGAATAAATGACTGGGACTTTGAAGTAGTTATTAAAAGCAAGACAGAAAGAGAAAATACAGGTACATGTTCAACTGTTAATTCCAACTCGAAAATACTTGATAGAAGTTCAGAGAACAAAAAGATGTTTCAGTCTTTCATTATGATCTTCCTTGACATCAGTTTTGTTTGCTTTTCCCCTTTAGGTACTTTATCTGATGTTAAACTTTCTTAGAACAAAGTACTTGGAAAGATGAAAGCAAATAAAATAATAGTTCAGTAAATCTGTAACATTTTCCTTTTTATTTTGTTTATTCTAGGTTAAGTATGTTTGTATGTTTTACTGGTAGCTGTAGTAGAGTTGTGACGATGCTTCCATGCTTGCATGTGTTGCTGCTCCCAAGAAATTAAAGAAAAACAAAATTGGAAGAGTTGATGCAATAACTCAGAGTATTGAACTTAATGTGGCTGTGTTTTGATAGTAGGGGGGCTGCAGGTGTGACTCTGTGAGCAAAATCTAACACCGCCCCACATCAGATCAGAGCCTCCTGCAGCTGCTTCAGTATAGACCAGCCGCTGCCAGAGCTGAATCCTGAACAATGCTGGTTGTTCTCGGGGAGAGCAGATTTAGGGAAAACAGAATCGAGGAGAAACAGTCTTTTAGGCATGAAGGTTTGTGCAGGAGGAGCTCCAGGCACACAGCAGCAGCTCTCTGCCACTCAAGAGAGGCCCATGGAGGAGCAGGACATCCCCCTGTATCCCATGGGCACCCCATGGAACAGATCGCCCCGTGCAGCCATGGACGAGCTGTGGTGCAGCTGTGGATGAAGTCTGAAGGAGGCTCAGCCCACATATACCACTTCAGGAGCAACCTGGGCTGGAGCTGCAGTCCATTAGGAGCTGTGGGGAGCAGTGCTGGGTGAGCTGCAGTTTGTGGGAAGCCCATTTGAGCTCCATTTGGGAAGGACGTCAGCCATGGGATCCACAAGGAACAAAGGCAGTGAGTGAAGGAGTGTTAGAACATTATGGACTGACTTCTCCATCTTTCTCCATTCCTCTGAGCTGTCTGGGTGGAGGAGATGGAGAGAGTGGATGGGGAGCAAAGTGGTTTTAGTTTGCTTTTAGTTCTCACTGCTCTGGTCTGTTAGTAAAAGGCAGAAGTTGTGTTAATCTCCCTATTTTGAGTTTGTTTTGTCCATGATTGTAATTGGTGAATGATCTCCCTGTCCTTGTCTCAACTCATGAATCCTTTTTCATACTATTTTCTCCTCCTTGTCTCTTAAGGGGTGGGTGAGAGAACGGTGTGGAGTCTGGCTAGCCATTAGTGTGAAACAGCAATAGAGGGATATATTTTCAAGTTCATTGTGTGTACTTCATATGATACTGTATCTGACACTTCAGAAGTCCAGAAAGAATCCAGGACTTAAATATTCCCTTATTGTTTGAAAGTGATGTTTATCTAACAGTCTGCTATTCCTAGTTGGTTTTATTTAGAAAATAGGAAAAAAAAAAATCATGTATATGTATGCTAGTGCTTTCACAATTAAAAGTGAGAATAACATATAAATGCATTTTTGAACAATTGAATAAGATTTAAATTATTTGGATCTCAGAGATGTAAATAAACTCTTCTTTGAAACAGCTGTGGTCTGAATAATTTGGCTACAAAAGTGATAATGCTGATTTCAGAAGTAGAACAGAATAGGCTACTGGTTTGGTAACTGCAGTTAAAAATAGCTCTAGGAGTACTAACATACTGACAAGTTTTCCTGTCTAAAAGTTGATGTGTTCTGGGAAGGAGGATTTTGTTAAGCATCTGAATGCTTTAAAAAGAAGTCATCAAATGTCTGGAGGAAGATTAAAACTAGGATGAGTACCATGTGGGTTTTGTGGCTTCCTAACTTGCACTGATAAACAGCTGAGGCATCTGTTGACATCAGCAGGATCTGGAAGGATTTGTTATCTGTTAAGTTTCCTGCAAGTATGTTTTTCTTTTGGTACATCTGTGAGAGAAGGGTTGTCATCAGGGTATGTGCTTATCTTGATATTTAGGTCAGTGAGATTCAAAGGGAAAAAGGGTCATTAATTTTCTAGTTCTTGGCAGTGCAAGCTTGAATTTCCCCTTTCCTGTCAGAACGAAGGAGTTATCAGCTTTTTTTTTTTTTTTTCTCTCCCTTCACAGGAGGAACATTCTCTTCTTTCCATCTTCCCTGATTAGGAAAGAAGTAAGGAAAAGCTTCAGTTGCGCTTCTCAATTCAGAATAGACAAAGGTACTCTAGCAAGACACAAATGTGTTGCAAAGAAGCAAGCTGATCAAAAAAAGAAAGCATGGGAAGTGAAAGTGTCACATTTACAGGTGCTATGTAGGTCATGGCGAATTTGCTACAGCACTTCTCATTGGCTTTTATTACACGGATCTTAATGAATGGAAAGGAAGAATTATCCAAGCCAAGCCTTTTTTTTTTTTTCCCCCCCTTCAGTTTAATATGTAAGCATTCATTTTGGTTCACTTCTCATCCAGACAGAGAAGATCGGCTTGTTTTAACATCTTTTGGCAGTTTAGATAATACCTCAAAAGGTGTATTTACAACATTATTAACTACAAGTGCAAGGGTGAAACTGGAATTGTTCGCGTGTGGAGAATTTTTACTATTTTTCTAATGTATTAAGTTGCTTGGATTTTAGACTGGATTGGATTTTGTATGGAGCCGGGTAATATACATTTGCTTAAGTATATATCAATATAAAAATCTTTAAAAATCTATTTCTCTGCAACTCATTTAAAATGAGAAGCAAGGTTAGATTGTTATTCTCTGTTGCCATCTAGTGGTTATTAGAGCAGTTGCAGGCTGCTCAAGCATCCCATGCGTGAAGAAAGCAAGTAGGGAGAACAAGTCAAAGCATTGACCTTTGCAATATATGTGTATATAAGAAATGTCAAAGCAATTAAGCTATTTTAACATTCCAGGTGATTTTTTGAAATATTTCTCTGTAGAAGCTGAATAGCACTGCTACTGAGACATGTTACTCTTTGAGGTCTGAAGGGAAACTCTATTCACAGAGGCCTGTTACACTGAACAGCCAGTATTGTTTCATCTTTCTGTATTTGGTATGTCTCTCATAGTCTGTAGTGATGAGACTTCCAAGTAGACAGTAGCTGATGTGCATCAAAGCTCAATCTCAATTTTATCCCATTCATTTCCTGATCTAAGACAAATACTGCTCAGGTACTTTTCCATGGAGGAATTTTACTTTATTTTACAGGAAGCAGGTCATGCCTTACATTCTTCACCAAATGTCTAGATGGTAGAAATGTGCCTTCTGATCTTTAGTTCTCAACTACCTCTACAATTTCATCTTGCTGTCTACCAGCGAGAAACGTGTTCAGGACTGTTAATCTGTATACACATTTCTTTAATTGCATGTAACTGTATACTTCCTAGTTTAAATTTTTGGATGTTTTTTTCCCCTTATATTTTCATTAAGTTCACACTTCATCCTTTCTTTTTAACATTTTCTGTTCATCACCATTCCTAAAGTTGCTGTGAGTTCCAAATTAAAAATACAGTATTTTACAAAATTAATAGGGTATCAGGGGTGGCTTTTTTATTTCTTATTATTTATTTATTTATTTATTTTGAGTTATCTGTGTCTTCAGCTTCAGTCTCTGGTAGGGAAGAGGGGAAGTTACTGATGTGTAGTTATAGCTTTGGTGGTGTTTTGGTGTATTTTTCTTGTTTGTGTTTTGTTTCATCTGGGAGGGGGATGAAGGAGCGCAGAATCAGTTTCCCAAGCAATGCAGATGCTTTGTGATTTCAATAGCATGTATTCTGAAGAGGAGCAGTAGCTGAGTACCCAGGTGGTGCTCTGCAATGTTATCAGTCTCCCAAAGGCTGTTCTGTAGGTCCAACTAGAAAAAGACAGTAAGTCCATTTTGCTGATAGCATAAACAAGAGATGTGCCACCTCTATTTGGTTCTTATATTTTTATTTGATATTTTAGAAATTTAGAAAGTAAGCTAACAGAATCAGTGATGTTGCTTAAGCCTTTTAAATTGCACCATTCCATATGGGATCAAGTCTTTAATCTGTAAAGGACAGGGTTGATCTGAAAGTGCTGTCTGGATTCAGGACTCCAGTGGATGCTAAGTTTGAGGGCACCAGTAAATTGGAGGAGTTGTTGACTACCTCAAGAGTAGGGAGACCTTGCAGAGAGGGCTTGACAAATGTGAAGGCTGCACATTCACCAACTGCATGAAGTTGTACAAGAGCAAGTGCCAAATTATATGCTTGGGGTGGGACAATCCAGTCCAAAAAATCATTTTTTTTTAATTGCTCTTTTAATAGCATTTTAATAGCATTTTCATTTGTAGCTATTGAGGAAACAGTTATCTTCCCATCTCTTCTATATACAACTGTAAAACTAGAAACTTTCTTGGATGGGAAAGCTTTGAATGATTTTTAACTTCTAAGAAGTTTCATGCACCAGTGATAACAAAAATACCTAAAAGGTGTTAGGTATTTTTACCTAAATGCCTGGTCATGCCTAATCATGCCGATATTCAGATTTACTGCAAGGAGATTCATGCCATAAACCCCCTCCCAAAACTCTTTTTGTATTGTGGACTTCCCATTCACCATTTCATGCTTTCATTTTAAATTATCTTTGTATGAATAAAGCTTATGCTTCTTTATTTCTCACTGTGATTTAAGGAGCTGTGGTAGAAAAGAAGAAATTCATAAGGTGTTTGTAGTTATCTGTCTGTGAAAGTCTAGGCTTAAAAAAAGCAATTTGGTTTAGGTCTTGCTGTCCTGCCTCAGTCAAAATGATAGTTCACTTTATAATTACCACCTTCTTTTAGCCAAGGCTAGTGGGGAAAATACTAACATTTCTGGAAAATTGCATGTCATCTCATGATGACATGACTCAAATGTGCCACGTCTGTTAACCCACATTTTAGTAAACTGAGTAATCTGACAGTTTGTAAATCTATGTAAAATTTAACAGTATAGAGGTGCCCTGTTTGCATACATAGAATCTGTGAGACACTAACTTTGTGTAGCTCAACCCTTCCAAATTTGATGACTTGTGGTTCTCTCTCTATATTTTAGCTGGCTCATTCTTATATATATATATATATATATATATATATATTTCGTGATTCTCGATTGCCTTATTTTGCAATCAGTCACTTTGGAAAGACATCTATCCTACTGAATTATAGTATTAATTATTCAATTAATTACTACTAAATTACAGTGGTAACAATATTGTTGTTGCTTGTACAAAATATTTTGTGCTAGAAAGATTGTATGGTCTAATAGAAAGTCATGCTTAAGTAAGTGCTAAAGCTTTTTCATCATTTTTGTTATAGCAGGTCAAGCTGTGGCTATTAGGGGACTGTTTTATGGAGGTGGTTTATCTGTAGAGACTTGAATGATAAAACCATAGAGCTGATAATGAAGTTGTTACTCTCAGAAATGTTACTGTTTGTTTAACAAGCAATTCAAAGAATATTTGTGGTTACTTTATGCTCTAGAGCTAATAGTGATGATGATTCTCTTTTAAAGAAGAAGCCAAGTCAGTACAGTGGAGTGCTCAAGGTTCTGTACCAGCTGGACATGCATTTAAATACCTTGTACATTTTTTAGATACCAGAAAATCACATCACGAAACAATTACATTAGTGTAGAAGTTAGCAACTTTAGTTCGTTTAGAACTAATAGGATTCAAATGAATAAATCTTAAACTGGAGACAAATAAATTCCTTCTGAAATTTTTTTTAGAACCAAAACAAGAAAATATTTCCCACAAGAAAATGAAATAGTGATTAAGAATGTTACCTTTATTGACATTACTGCATTGTATTTTTTCACATGAAACCATGGTCAGACTCCCCTCGTCCCATCAGAGAACCACTCTTCCACCAGTTACCTGTATTCTCTGGACACACCTCTCAAGCATCCTTGGTAGAAGATTGCTTATCTTTATTGGTCTGTGTGTTCAGATTCCTAAACAACTTTAAAGTTCCTAAAATTCAGCATACAGTTTTTATTTTCTACTGCTGTTGCTGGGCCTGCTTGCTGTATGATGCTCCAGATGTAAGATTGCATGTGACTATCCACATATTCCCTGTAATCACACTATTACAGCTTGCAAAAATTTGCTGCTGTGGAAAATCAGATCTGGCCACTGTCAGATGATCTTCCTTGAAAGTACTTTCCATTCCTTACCAGTTTAATTTTATTTAAATTACCTATTTATTCTGTACTTTTAAATTATTTTGTTGGACTTGATAAATTTACATCATCTTATTTTGAAGCTCATTGCTACCAGGGTAAGGTGGAAAATCTGATCCACAAAGTTTTGGACCTCACCTGTTTCCTGACTCTTCAGGTAATAGTGTTTGCTTTATGTTATCTTTGCAGACTCTTGATGTATTTAGGATAGAAATTTTCTTTAGATAATTTAAGTTGAATGAAATATCAATGTAAATTTACTTATCTTTATTTTTTTTTAGCTATAACAGTTACACATTTCGTTCACCTGAGACTGCTCTAAAACTTCATATGCATTCCTTAGATAACATTAGCTCAAATCAAAATGTTTATTTAGTATTGCTCTGGATACCAATTCTTTGGAGATACTGGATCAAGGGAGCAAATGGCTGTTTACATCAATAGTTCACATATTTGGTAAGAGATAAAGAAGAAAGAGTAGTAGTAAAGTCTTGGAAACTTCACATAGGGCCTTCATGTATGCCTTTCCAAAAAAAAAAAAAAAACCTCAGTACTGTCTGGTTTTTAGAGACTCAGTAAAGGGAAGCTGTCTTTGCAGTGCTGCTAAATGGAGAAAACAGGTATAAATAATAAAGTGTGCATGTAAGGAGAACATGTACTGAAGATCATGAGCCTGAAATGATTGTAAGACATTTCATTAAATGATCTGTTCTGCTGTAACAAGGACAAAATACTGTTAGTGTTTGTGCAAACATTAGAAGACCAGCTCCTGTGGGGACTGCAGTACATACAAGATTATATTGATCTGGCAAAAAATACCAAGAAGAGATGGGGATAATTCCATATCTGTGTCTGCTCCTTGTAGACTGAAAGCAAGTTAATAAACAAGCAAAAAATGTGAAAAATACATATTTAAGTTTTTAAGGCTAAGTGTAAGGCATTCTTGGTAACATTGAATGTTACCACTTCAGCAAAGTACATGATCCTTTTATTTATGGGGTGTTAAATATAATCATGAAATTATGGGAAAAAATAATTTTCTTTTATATATTGTTCCTGGAATGACTCCACAGTGGTGCTAAGGAAGAGAGACATGAGTAGAGTAAAAATAGAGTAAATTTTAAATAAAATTGTAACTGTAGGCAGTTTTATCTATCCTAAGCTAGTTTTCTCACATTTTACCTGTCCTTTCTCTAATTTTTATGCCTTCTACATATGACACTTCTTTAGAATTCCCATCTGAAAATGGAATCATGCTCAAAAAGAGAATGTCAAGCTGCCACTTACTCACTAGAAGAAGTTCTGCAAGTAGATTATTCAGCCAGTGCAGCAAGACCTGTGGTAAAGACCCCTAATGGCTTTAGGCCTTGTGTAATGGTAGGGAAAGACAGACTACAACTGAAAATCTGTGCTTAGATTCAACTATTTGGTGGTATGGGTGGCTCATACAGTTCCTTAGGGAGGAGACCTTCTCATGCTCCCTCAGCTAAATAAATATCTGTATTTTTCAGTGTCCTAAGGCTGCAATGGGTTTGCTTGTCAGATGAACCAGAGCATACATTGCATATTTAATGTTAAGAGAATGAATATAATTTATTTCTTCTAGCATCTCTGCTGCATTTTACAGGATAGTATTATTATTATAGTATTGAAATTTTTGCAACTGCATGCATAAATGTTTATCTGTACACACACCAGGAATCACTCCTCAGCATTTAAAAGACAAATCAGGTGAGTTTCAAATTTCAAAACAACACCTTAGAATGACATTTGTTAACAATACATATTGCTAATGATTAGTTCTTGCTTATTACCCACTGTTTTGACTCCACAGAGTCATTTAGTCATTTAAAAGTTTGCCTGCAGTTACCTGTGAGTATTCTGTACCAGGGAGCTGATGCCAGAAAGATACAACTGATAACTGTAGTGCTTGCTTGTCTTAGCTGCAGAGGTCAAAGTAATGAGGCTTGAGTTCCTTCCTCAGTGAAAGAACTGCAGTGGACTACTTTCTTTGCCATCTTTCTGTTTTCACTCTTATCTTCCTCAATTTCCTCCCCAAAGGAAAATGGGGGGAATTCATCTGTTTCTGACATAGTTCATCCCAACTTTTTGGACGAAGAGTCATTCAAGCTTTGTCGGTCACTTTTCTTGCTTGCTCTGCAGGGTCATTGTAGTTGTACCAGACACTCTGTTGAAGGATTATTTTGGTTTTACCATGCGTTTCCTGCCATTTATCCCTGGTTTTCATCTTACTGATTTTACAATGAATTTGCTTTCCTGTACACTGTTTGTATAGCTGTACAGTAAGACTGCCTCTTTGTGGTTGCCTATTATTAATGCTCAGTGGCATGACAATGTTACAGAAAGCTTAGGTACAGTCATTTCTAATGTGTGTGTTTATGCCTTGGTTCAAGAGAAGCAACAATTAAATCATACTGAATCTGCTTGTGCTTCATGGGTGCATGATGTTTAGCCAAGAAACTACCTACTATAGACTTGGGACAGAAAATCATGATTAACTAGTTACAGAAAGTTACATCAGAAATGAGTGAGCTGACAGACCTGATTGTAACAGGTGAAATAGCTGCTCCCTGAGGGGTTCTGATCACCTTGACTCAATCCAAGCCACACCAGAATTTTGGGGTTTCTGCAGGTAGAGTCATGGGTGTGCTGCAGTGCATACCAGAAGGGACAGGAAGATGATAAAAAGGGGAAAATATGAGAACATAAGACATACATTATCCTCATCTTCTCGTGGTCTGTTGTTTATTCCCTACCAGGTATGAGAAATTGGCTGACAGACCTGAATCTGACCTGATAAAGAATCTTTACTTGAGTAAAGATTCCCTTTAAGTTTCTCTACCTTCTTGTTGGTATGCCTTTGCTATATTATTCAGTGTGCATGCAGTACTTCTGGGTTTGATCTATCATTAGCAATGCTGAAAACTCATAGGATTTTCTGAGTACTGTCATTTCAAGTGAGCATTAATGCATTGTGTTGACTGATAGCAATGACTATGACAAAATATTTTCTTGATATCCTAGTAGAGAAAGTATATTGCTTAATAGTGTATCTTATGGATGGTAAATTAAATGCCAGTGTATTCACAAAGCTTCTTCAGAAGCTTGAATTCCACAGGGAGCTCTTAAGACACTATTCCATATTAAGGCACAAATTCCATATTTGTCTCTTGGTTTAAAAACAACATCTTCTTAGAGTAAATATTTTGTGCACTGTACATGAGTCAGTGTAATTTCTAATACAAATGTTAAGGCATCTGTGGGTGATGATCTGTTTTATGCTGTATAACAGTAGCAAATACTGAATGATAATATAGTAATACAAACAAATAAGTAGTGAACAAACTTTTTTGTTTGTTGTTCTCTTCTCACCTCCCTATATTTTGTTTATGTTCTATGTGATAAAAGAAATTACATTACATGCGAGGGCCAGAGCGAATATTTCTCCATAATGCAACTGCATATTGCAAAAAATTCTAACTGTGAAATCTAGAAATAAATGATTATTTTAAGCTGAGAACTTGAAAGTATACATGTTAATTGCTAAACTGCAAATACAAAAACCTACCCTGCTAAAGTATCTAGATTTAGTTAACTACAGTTCCTAATGGGAAATATCCAGCCCACTTTAAAAAAGGGTTTAACTACTATTTTTTTTTTGTGTGGAAAAAAAATATTAAATCTATTTTCCACTCATACTTTGTTTTGACTGAAAGGTTTGAACTCAGATCTCTTGAGGCTCCTTCCAATCCTTGTGATTCTATAATTACTTGACCTCTGTGTTCTTTTGCTAGTATTATAACTGTAAGCTATCATATCTATTTAAAAATATATATATATATGGTAACTACTGAGGATACTTTTAGAAAACTTCTGTATTAAAGTATTAACTCATCATTTAAATAAGTATTTTTATTCAGATAAAAGATAAAAAGAACAATAATAAACAGTGGTCTGAATCTGTAGCCCTCATGAAATGTTTTGGGTGCCAGCTCACTGCCTTTGGCAAATAGATCTCTGCAACAAAAATATCTGTTTCTGAAGTGCACTACATGATCCCTAGAAACAAAACTCCAGAAGGCTTTGATAGCAAATCAAGGCAGCTGAATACCTATTCTGTCCTTGCATCTCTGTAATTCCTTTCTGTCCCTCTCAATATTACCTGTGAAAGAGAGAGAGAAAACTGATTACTGCATCAGTGACCATCATTTGATTTGATACAAAGAAATAAAGGACTTTTTAGAGTAAAGGACGAGGCAGATAAATTGAGGATGAAAGCAATATCAGCATCTTGAAGAGCAAGCATAAAGTTAACATACAGATTTGGAAGTAAGATAGTCTGCAGAGCAGTACTGATTGCATAATGAAAAATGAAGAGTCCAACTGCCTGCTTCTGGTTCTTCAATCACTGCAGAATGTTTTCTTACACTGTATCTTCCTTCTGCTTCTCAGTGCCACTGCTTTCCTTTGTAAAAGGATGAAAGTTTAGTAATTTGGGGAGGATGCCAACTTTCTTAAGAATAAAATTTAATATATCTAAATGAACTTGTTTGTTATACTGACTTGCCTGAGAAATTAAGTATAACTGCTTTCAACGTGAGTCGCAAATAGGAATCTTCCATGACATCGTGGAATTCATGGTTGGTTACGTGGGTTTCTGAACTGAGATGGAATTTGTTAAGGTTACTTAAAGCTGGTCCAAGTTTCAGCATGCACTTATTTGATTAAAGGTTTACCTTGCCCTGAATGTTATAAAAATCCAAAATGCTTCTTTAGGAGTGGATAAGTTTTAGCATTTGGAGGTGATTTTTTTTTTTTTTTTTAATCTTCAGTGGATGCTTATTTTGCAGCATACTCTTGGGAGTGCACTGCATGAGAAGTATTTGCAACATAAGACCTTTAGTGATTAAGTATAGGGGATTTTCTAGAAATGCTTAAAGAACAAATGCGTAATTGGTGTTAAAGCTAGAGTTTTGAAAGCATGAAACACTCTGCTTTAACTTCAGAGGAAAAAAAAAAAAACAAAAAAAAACCCACCAAAAACATGTACGATGCTAATAGAAGAGAGCAGAGGCCCTCTGAAATTCACTTTCTTGTATTGTTTGTATTAAAATATTGTACTGCTATGCATAAGTTTTTAGTCTAAAAAACTGTTTATGAAATGGATTTCATGAATGGTGCT
Source organism: Gallus gallus (assembly GCF_016699485.2). Lineage (NCBI taxonomy): Eukaryota > Metazoa > Chordata > Aves > Galliformes > Phasianidae > Gallus > Gallus gallus. Next base: position 72,032,490 of record NC_052533.1, on the reverse strand, counting down.
TGAAGCATCTACATTTGGTTTTATTTTTGTTCAGAACTAGGTGATGGGAAGGAGGCAAGGAGGAAGGGAGGGTATGGTTTCTGCTTGTCTGAAGATAACAGCAGCCTTCCTAACCCTTGGTTGGGCACAAAAGCTAGGAGGAATACTGAAGTCTTTCTTATCTCCATGTACCAGGAAATGTTTCCCTTTGGTTCTTTTTCCACACCTAACATTTTATTGATGAATCTCTTTCAAACTGGTACTGGTAATCTGTTGTCCTAAAAAAAAACCTGCAGCAGCATTTGAGTTGTGTTCTTCCTCAGTGTACCCTGGAAGTCTCAATTTGTAGTGAAAAAAATATAAGAATCAGAAAGACATGTTAAAATGTAGTTTTTACTTTTTGCTTGTAGAGACAAACAGCAAAAGAAGAACTAATAGCAGTGCACAAATACAAAGCAGTAAAGATACTGCTACTAAAGGAAATGTGGACTTTTAAAACCAATCTGATTGAAGAAGCCTCTTGGATTTAATGAAATAGTATTTTAAGTTAAAGTTAAAAATATAAGGATGAAAGAGGTGTGCCTTACTTGGGCCCACTTTTAAGAACCATAATATCCACCAAAAAAAAATCCACACCTTGTATGTAAGTTCTACACTTCAAAATTTGCTGATGCCATCATCATTGCTGTTTGTTGTAATCACCAAGAAGATTGTGTTATTGAGGCTAAAGCACATCTGTATCCAGAGTGGCTCTTTGGCACTGTTTAACACCAAAAGAGGCTTTCTCCTTCCCTTTTAACTAATGCATCAGAATTTGGGGCAGTCTTTATTTTAACTTATAAAGGGAGCTTGCTGTCGGAAAGAGAAAGCTTCACTATTGCATGTATTCCTGCATGCATGTTTGGGGGTGCTCTTCATGATAAACCTTCAATATTTTCATTGTGATCTGCTGTTCTCTGTCCACCATAGATAATAACAAAACCAAATATCAGCAATAGAATTCAGGTCTGATAGGGCTTTTAAGAGAGGACAATGGCAGGAGGATGACAGACAAAAGCTTAAGTTGTGTAAGTGTGCATTTACTTTGTTTTATTCAACGGTAGTCTCTCTTTCAATGGCATTCAGACTTCCGAGGTATCTTAAAGGCCAAACTGAGGTGGTATTGCTGAAGCGATAGTAGTCCCTTGCAGAGTAAAGGCTGTTGCACTTGTTTGGGAAGCAGTTTGTGTCTACAGTCTTTTTTAGGAGCCTTCTGGGAGTTCTTCAGTGATACAGAGACTATCACAGGGTTTCTTGGTGCAGTTACTCCTGTGGCTTCAGGAAAAATAAGCAGGAAAAAGAGATGATTCCTAGATAGCCTTAGTACTACACAGTGGATAATATTCTCTACGTAACTGAAGATTTTTTTTTCTGGGATGGCAGCTGGGGGCAAAGAAAATTTGAGGTTTTAATATGAGTGTAAATACTCTGCTTTCAAAATCCCTAGTTAGTTTTCCATAGCAGATCCTTGTAGGACCAGCCAAATGTTTTTGAATCCAAGACGAAGATGAAGTGCTATTTAGGAGGAATTGTAATTTTCTCAATCTTCATGCATATATAACAGCTACATGACAGACTGGTTGTCTGAATTAATGAAAAGCACAGTAAGAAGAGGCGGCACTAACAAAAATTCTCCTTTTGGGTGGATACTTATTACTAGGTGTTACTACTAGAATAACAATCCTGGGTATCACAAATATAGTTACTTATGGAACAGTCATGCCACATCCATCTAGCTGCAGGTTCTTCCACCTTACTCCACAGTACTGTGCCGTTGCCTGAAGAGATTGTCAGGATGAAAGGCCCTGTGCTGAAGTAATGATATATATAAGGGGACACTAATAATAAAATTCTATTTTCTCCCTAATACATGTCTGTTCTCCATTAACCTTAATGTATTCCGTAGTAAACATATCAGCCTTTGCAAGATTCGGTCCTTCCATTCTAATTAGAAATATCAATGTCTGCACAGATTGTTGACTAGAGATTTTACAGGATTTTCAACTGATACATAATTTATGCTAATACTATGTACAAGAGATGTAACCTTACTTCCCAAAGAAAACTACAAGACTATGTGGCATATTATCGCTTTAACAAAGCTGGTTGAATCATATTTTTTGTTATTTTTGTGGCAGCCACTTTTCTTGGAAGAATGATGTAACAGGGAATTATAAAGTAGAATTACAGCACACTATCATGTTTCACAGAACAAATGTTTGACCTTTCCATCATTTAAGCAACAAGACACTCCAGGGTGTGCTGTTGAAGCATAATATTAACACAGCTCACCTACACTGAGTTTAGTATGCATGCTGATATTGTACGGTAATAGGCACCCTGGAGTGTTTTAATGGAAGCATAAAATAACAGATAAATTGTTGGAAGGGGTTTCTGATGTCTATAATATTTTCAAGCAATTAACACAAAATTATGCTTCAAAACATAACTTAGGAAAAAAAACACACAACATGGAATAAAACGCTCAATTATGAAGAGTTCTTAAAGAAATTTGAAGGCTTTCTAATTGTTATTAATTACATCTATTTGTTGATATTCGGAGGCTAACTTAACCTAGGGCATGTTGCCAGAAGCCTTAGCAAAAATACATAGTAATAGAGCTTCCCAGCTTGGGTGGAGAGATTTAGAAGCATTTGTATTAAATATAATTGCTAAATATGATTAAACATATATGTAATTGATTCTTTACCAGGTTTGTGTGTTCTGGAGCTACTCAGTAGATCAGTAAATTTTGATTTGCTGATTCCCAGGGTTGTGACCCAAATGAATATCTTTTATTTCTTTGTGATGTTTTATACTGACCTTGCAACTGTTGATTACCTCTTTTTTTTTTTTTAATTACTTTTATTTATTTTTCTTCTTCTGAGTGCCCTTTCTACGTAAGAATTTTCCCTGCCTCTTTTTATTCAACCCATTATGTTATAGGATCCTACATTAATAGGATTTGAGAATAAAAAGAAAACATCAAAAAGTTTACCTAATAATTTCATCAGAAGTCTTGCTATATAGACTTGAATTTGCCTAATACTTTCATGTAAAAAAAATGTTGTCTCTTAAAGCCAGCAAAAAAAAAAAAAAAAGTAAACCTTAATAAATTGCAAAGATAGGACAGGTCTTGTAAATGTAAGAAGAAATCTTTCCAAAAGAACAGAAAGATAGTAGGAAACTTGACAAATTATTGTATGAGTTGGTGTGTGTTCCTATGTGGTGCCACAGTCTCTCCCTTACCTACATCTATGTTAGTCTGTACCTAAAATAAAAACAAGGAAATTGTGCAGAAGTGCACAGGGAGAATTACCAATTAGACATAGAGTAGCATAACATCTGGATAGGACAAAGATCAAACTTCATAGGTGACAATTCCTTGATGAGGACCCAAAAAGCAAACTCTTTCAGAAATTAGATAAGATGCTTAAGGCATAACCTTCCTCCTGTCTAAATGGTTCCTTCATTTGCTCCCAAAGACAACACAAGAATCTGAGGGTAGGGAAAGAGGGAGGAGAAAGGAAGACAATACTACATTAATTGATACAAAAAAAAAAAAATGGAGTCCTGTAAGATAAGCGTGTGCAGGTGATCAGATTTAATGCTAGAGTTGGTCAGTCCTTTGGAATTTGTGTTAATCTAGATATTGATGAATGTTAATATTATGTTTTTCTCCCCTACAAATGATTGGAAGCTAAAAATTAGATTTATTTAGTAAGCTAATGTTAAAATAACTGTTTATAAGCAAAAAGGTATTTAGTATTATGAAATACATTTCCATAGGTCATTGACTGCAGTACAAAAGCAGTCTGCACTCAAATTTTGGAACATCTAACCACCTTTGAGTAATGCCATGTACAGTTCACTGATCTAAAAGAAAAAGCAGGCGCAGTGGAGATGAGGATGCTTTTTAACTACAGAAGGCAGGTTCAAGCAACACACCTTGAAACAGAAGCAGAAGGCAGCTTGACCTGCTCTGACTAGTTCTTAGACAACTAGGCTGCAGTTTCACTTCAATACTGAAATGGAAAGAAACTGATTGTATTGTCCCATACTAACTTTGTAGAAGTGAACTTCCTCTGCAGTAAATGTAATCCTTGAAATGGAATTATTCGTATCAGGATGACCCAGCAGTGGACTAATCACTTTCCATTCTGCCCCAGAAATTACGGTCGTTCAAATTACATATGATTGCTAGAACTTGACATATTATTTTGAGGAGAACGCATGAGATGCCTCTGTTATATGGTATTGCCTTTCCAGAAATTGTTTTACTGTTTCAGATGGCTTCTACTATACAAAAAGAAAGGCATTCTCCCTTATTCATGAACCTGAACTGCATGGAAGGCACATTCTAGACCTTGGGAACAGTGTGATCGCAGGCTGTTCTTATTTCAAAGGACTGGCACTAGCTGAATAGGTGCTGTTGAAGATCTGGCTTTACTGCTGGAAAGATGAGTACTGCAGTATTCCATAGGCTAGGTCAGAATCAATGCTTATAACCTCTCCTCTTTGATCTGACTTTGGTACACATTAGAGTGGTCAAAATCACGTTTCCATTGTGGAAGCAAAATAATTAATGCCTTTCCAGGCGGTCTTGCCAGTCAATACCATCTAGTTAACAAAGTAGATTATTGTCACACAGCCTTCTTATCTGAGAGGTTTCAGTGGCTGCTGATATTTCCCTTAGCTTGCTTATCTGATACAGTTTTATGAAGGAGGGCTTGTGTAACCTGAAGGTGATGTACACTCTCACCCCATTTGGACAGAGTTCCTGTCAGCAGGACCTGACACTGCTGCTCTGTGTTCTCTCCTACAGTAATAAACTGCTTCTGCTCTGGACTGTCCTAAATTGTGTTCCATTTTTCCCCATGATGCTGTAAGACTGAAGAAAAGGCAGTTTTGTTTTTTTTTTTACTTGAATTTCAAAGCTATTGTTTCCTGCAAAACATTCAGTGAAATAAGTTTGTAAAATGCATGCCCTTTTCTAGATATTAGCTTCAATACTGTGTTGAATCAGGAACATGTGCATACATTTATGTAAATTCCCTTTCCCTAACCAAGACAGAATTAACATTTCTTTCTAACGTCTATTAGAATTAATGGATAAATACTGTTAGTGTAGATGTAAGACCTTGTAGATGATAAAGGGCTTGGAGCACCTCTAGTATGAGGAAGAGTTGAGCAACCTGTGGCAGTTAAGCCTTGAGAGAAGAAGACTGAGAGGTGATCTTATTCATGTTTATAAATATCTTAGTGAAAGTATACCTGTAAGAGTGTTGTCTTCATGCAGGTAGATGTGCATAAGTGAAATGAATGCACGTTGGGAAACTATGAACAACACAAACTGAAATTTTTATATTCATAAGTGCTTAATCTATTCTGCTACTACGCAGAATTCACTAATTTCTGTTCTTGTTTAACCATTTGTCTTAGCTAGAAGCAAAAGCAGAATAAAAATTTTTTGGGTCTGTATAGCTCCAGACCATAGTTTGTATGGTTATCTGAAATTGTCGTAAAGGGTATAAACTTGGTGATAAGGATTTAATAAATATGCCAAATGCTATAGAATTTGAACTGCAAACAATACTGACATATCAATAATGGAAATGGGCTATTAATTTTATTAAAATATGTATTTATTACAGAAGAACAGACACCTATCTGGGTCAGATGTAAGTAGGAAAACAGTTAATTGCTTGGAAAAAGTAGGAAGGTCAGACTCAAAGCTAATAATTACAGATACAAAACCTCTTTTAAATGAGAATGAAGATAAACATTACATTTCATTACTAAGTGATAAATGACTTATGATTGATTTATTTTTTACTGCAGTCATATGTTTCAAAATGTCACATTTACACTCAAATAACCTTTCCAGAGAAACAAGGATCTGTGAGTATATATAAATATTTTGCTAAATGGTCTCATGCTTCACTGAGTTTTCTCCATTTGCAATTCATTATTTCGTTCATTTAAATACGTGAAATACTAGTGTTTTTAAAGAAACAAAGCAAAAAGAAAATCCCCCCCTTTTTTTTTAATATGAAAATCACATTCTACTCTAATATACTGCAAAATATAATTAAACCTGAGTAAAGCATATATAATTTCATTCTAAATTGGGTATTTTCAAGTGGATTCTTCTTAATAGGCCTTCTGGTTATGGACCCGATTCTCCTGGTACAGAATAAAATTCTAGGGTTTAAAATCTAAAACTGTGTAATGTTAGTTAGGGTAGTATGGTTAGGTCATGGTTGGACTCGATGATCTTTAAGGTCTTTTCCGACCTGAGTGATTCTATGATTCTATGAATGTAAATAAATTTGAGTAAATTCTAAAAAGTCTTTCAGACTGCATGTGTTTTCTTCGTTCACTGTCTTATGGTAGCATGTCACAGAAAGGTCATTCAGTCATTTAGTTCTGCTTTCTGTGACAACTTTTCACCATTCTGTTTCCATCAGCCTACAGCATTCAGCACCACAGGGCACTAAATAATACTACAGAATAATGCATCTCTATGTGGAAGGGTAGGGAAAGGGGCACAGAAAAATATCGTGCAAGCTAGCACACTTTATGCTTTTATCTCCCTGTAAAACTCCTCTGCTTGCTAGTAAAAAAATCTTTCACTGAGCTTGCAAAGGAGTTTTGATGTGAATTCTGAAAAGAATTATTATTTTACAGAAGAAGCAAACTTTCAGCTATAAATAAACTCTCAGAATTTGAGAGAGAAAGATAAGTTGGGCAACACATACTTGCCTGCCCTTCAACATCAAGACCACGGAATGGGGCTTTTGCATGCATATGTCGCTTTATAATGTGTTTAAAATGTGGGTGTTTCTTTTTATCTTGAAACCATAAGGTTTTTGCTTATTATTTTTTAAGGCATCTTTGGTTGATGTTGCTACTGGTTCCCTGACATCTGTCCCTGAAAAGTAGGATTTTCCTCTTAAGAAGCCTGTTTCTATCTGGAGCTAACTGCATTTACAAATTCTTTTCTCCTTTCTCTCTCTTGGCAGAAGCAGTTTTCAAAGGAGTCCTTTCAGGGAGTTGATTTTGTTGTAGATGGTACTTCCCTGACATAATATTCTGCTCCTATCTCATTCCTGGTAACGTACCAACTTTCCTGCCAGAAACATTTATGACACTTACTATTCTTTGAAAAAAGGTTAAAAAATAAATGGATAAAGAAGTTTATGCTGTAGCAGTTTCTACTTTGTCTCCAGCTGAAATAATGATATCATTTGCTCTAAGGTAATATATAAGAAGGAGAATGTCCAAGTTGGAGTAGATCCTACTATCAGGATTAGAAAACAACACAGCAACGTGAATATTTTTGAAATATGCTAGGAAGAGAGCTCTTAAGTTAAAGAAGGACTACTAGAACAATAATACTGGGAAAGTAACCAGTTCCTATTGCTGTAATAGCCCAGAAAGCAGATATGCAGTGCTCCTAATTGGGGTAAAAACACAAGACATTGTATAAAACTGAAATGTTATTGACCTAAAATGATCTATTTATATGAAGAACATCTGTCAACACAGAATTTTGAACCACATTGGCTCACTTGATCATTATGATGTTTTTTATGTACAGATTTCAGAAATTACTACTGTTGACACCAGAATAAATAATCAGTTATTAGAATGTTTGATAGTGGCTCTTGGTAGCAGAGGCCATTGGCAGCATCTGGAGAAGAGAAAGGTAACTGTTGCTGAACTAAGAACCTGAAACAGATCTGTCTAAAGAGAAAACAATATTATTGTCTCTGAAGGTTACCTTTCTTCAATTAAAAATAGAATCCTATTGCACACTTTGAAGCATTCCTTTGTTCTCTGCAGTCCTTTCTTTTGCTCACTTCTTATTTAAGATCAAATGACAGACTTCTGCTAAAATTAGCAAAATACATTAAAAATACACTTATAAATTAGTTTGTAGTAAATGTTTTCATATATTTGTCTTTGGGCATAATGAAATTCATTAATATACTTAATATTGTGTACAGACCTGGAAAAGAGCTCATTGAGAGCATTGCTGTTGGGAAGGATTTAGGGGTCCCAGTGGACAAAAAGCTGGACATGCATGTGCACTTGAAGCCCAGAAGGCCTACAGCATCCTGGGCTGCATCAAAAGAGGGGTCACCAGCAGGGAGAGGGAGGTGACTGTTCCCTCTGCTCTGCCCTTGAAACTGTAGTACCCTGAAAATTAATCTCGTACTCTCACATTTTTCCATTACATATTTTTAGTATGCTGGTTGCAAAGGAATGAATAAATTAGAGTTTTATTCTGTTGTGTGCTAGTATTAATAATTTTATAAGCAGTTTTATATGTATAATATACAGTTTTTAAAGCATAAATGCCTGTGAATTCAAATGTGCAAACTAAAATTTCAGCTTTTACCCCATTTTCATACCAAGACTAATTTTTTTTTTTAAGGCATAAAAATAGTGCAGGAATACTCTAAGAGTCTTCACGGCTCTTGTGTGCTTCTAAAATATTGATCACCTGCTGAATGCACAGCAGGTAGATAGATGGAAATTAATAGTAAACTTACTTGAAAGATGGTTAAGCGGATGGAAGTGTTCTTTAATTTTTTTTTATTATTATTATTTTCTCTCTCTGGCTAGAGATCTGTGGCATTATTCAGTTCTTAAGGAGGAGTGGCCTGTATTTTCTCCCAAACAAAAGGAAAAATTCTGAATTTCAAATTGACTTATCTGAAAATGAAATATACACTGGCTCCAGTGACTGAATGTATACTGCTGCCTCATAGAGGTCACTTTGATTAATGGGGAAATCGTAATAAAAATGAGTAATTTGATGAGTAATTCCCGGATTCTCTGGCACTTAGTTTACTTTAGTTAATGACTGTTTATCTTTGGAAATTTTTTCTATTATTATGTATGCTTATGTCTTGAATAGTTAGTACATATGGCCATAAAGAATTTCAGTCCTTAATATAGATGCATTCTGAAATACATTATATGTTCCCAACTGTGTGTTTTGTGTTTCTCCCATTACTGTTATCTCTGGGCTACTTCTGTCCACCTAGAGGTGTTCATCTTAAACTCTTCTACAAGAACTCAAAGCTTTTCTTCCCTGCAGTCAGTATGAATTTCTGCTGGTTGTTCCTTCTCTCTGTAAAGGTCTGGAAAGATTCAAACTGAACAGTTACAAGTAAATTTTTCTTACAGCCATGTAATCTGTTTATTATGTATAATAGGAATGAAAAAGGCAAGGTAAAGTGTCTCAGGAATTTTGAAATGTTGAGTGGGGAGAGAAGTAGTGAAGACATACTTGACTGAAGTCATCTTCAGGTTTGGTGTTTTACCTTGTGCCTGGGTAACAGAAATGAGAGCTGTAAAACAGCTGTTAGTGCATGTTTATACATGCTTACCTTATTACAGCTATATATACAGCTTATATTATACAGCTATAATACAGCTATATTATACAGCTTACCTTATTACAGCTTATTACATACAGGAAATGCATTCCTGCATATAGTATTAACTTCAGAAGAAATAAATTGGAGCTTAGAAATTGATCTTTCTAAACCTTTCTATAGTAGTAAGTTTTTCAGTAGAACCCCAGAAGTTTTTGAGATATGCACAGAAGAGCCTTTTTAGAATACAACATTCCATAATTGTGATTTCTTATAGGATGTTTGCCTTGTATATAAGAATAAGTTGTCTAAAAATCCAATTTCCTGTCAGTCCCTGGTTTGCTGCAGGCTGGATTTTGAATCCAAGTTTAATTTCAGTCTATTCAGTTGCTGTCTAGGATACTGCATATTCCACAAAATCCCCTTTAGATCTTTTTTTTCCCCCCTCTACTCACAAAGGCCTGTCTATCTGCTGCCTACTTCTTTCAGCAGTTTGTCTGCATGAGCTGCAGCCTGGGTGCCTGTTCAGTGCTTGCTTGTTGTAATTGACAGCATGGTAAGTACTCCCCTCCTTTGCAGAGTGCTGTCTCCAGGGCCATAGCTAACACTGTGTTCTTTCTGGATGTACCTTGTCTGGTCACACTCTTCACGAGCAGACAAAGCACTCAAACAGGGAGCCAACACAGAAAAGAAATACTGTTTAGCAGGCTGCCATTGCTCTTATGAAGTCTGCTGGAGTTTAGAGGTTGAAGTGCAAAATACTGTCTACACATACAGTGGGGGTGTGGGACTGCATGGGAAGTAAACAGAAATCAGTGAAATACCAATTCCAGACAAAATCCTCTGGTGACATTAGTGAAGACTTGAATAGAATGTGGAGGGACAGCCAGGATATATACTATCATGGTTTATTTTCTGTGTTGCAGTTTGTGTGATATGGATAGTATATATCTGAAAAAGCATAGGAGTTCAAGAACAGTTTTCATGAGATTAGCACAAAATATATCTCAGGCTCCTTGGAAGTTTTGCCTGTGTAAGGCTGTGGGATTAGTTTCACAATGCTTATATCACATTTTAACACCTAATACAACCGCAGAATTATAGAAACGGTCAGATATCTTTTTTAGACTCCAGCAAATCTCATCTAACTAAGAAAATACGTCTGCCAGACAGAAAGGCTTGTCTGTGACTTACAGTACTGCCAGTGGAACTGAAATATGATGATAATCGTCTTTGTAATACAATTAGTGAGAAATGTTGAGTAAATTCATGTGGAAAAGGAATCTTTTTTTAACAATAGTGCTCCATCAACCTAATAAAACAGGTGGCGTTTGGATTTTTTTTTCCCCTGTGAGACAACCAAGATGAATGCATGGAGAAAGGATGAGGGAACATGGAGTAATATGGACACTGATGATATTTTAACATATGCATTTGCTATGGGTGGTCAATGCTGCATTTCATTGCTTTTTTAAATTCTTAAACAACTGATAAATCTTTGGTCCTGTCCTGAAGTGGTCAGGAGGTTGGACTAGGTGATCTTTGAAGGTTCCTTCCAGCTGTTCTGTTCTATTCTTTGTTCTCTTCTGTTGTAATGTAGACAGCAGTCTGATTTTTCTCACCATGTGAAAAAAAAAAAAAAAAAGAGAAATAAATGAGAAACCATGGCAGAAATACATACAAAACACGTTTGTTCTGTCAAAACATGATACTTGGCAGTGAATCCTTTCTAATCACTGATGTTTCTGCATGCAGACCCAGTGCTTCCATTTTGTCTGTGCAGATTAATAAACTGATAACGCAGCCCAGTTTTCTTACAGATTTTCTTAGGTGTTTCGAAAATACCAAGTTAGCTGATAAGTATGTCAGATTACTTTAGAAGAAAACTACTTTTACCCTTTGTGTGCTTTTCATAATTTGTTGGCTTAGGGTTTCCCCATATTTGATGAGTTATGGAAAAAGATTTGCAGGGAGCTGTTTGTTTTCTTATTTCTAATAGGAATTATTCTAGCAGCATTCAGCTAAAATATGTTTGAGACAGGATAAGGTTAGCAATAAGGAAGGATGACAGAATGTAATCTACTATAGAACAATACTATATGAATGTTTCACAAGGCAAATGAAATGGATATAAACAGGCTATTTTCTTCGGACTTAGATTTTACAAACAGAGCAATTACAACCTCATGTTTGCCTCATGGAATATATGGTGCTTTCCAGCATTGATTTTAGTCTGCATTAGTCAGACTACACAGTTTAACATTTGATTCTTCCTATGTTTTCCTGTTAGTTGCTGTTATTTTCTCTCTGAAGATCATTTACAACAATACTAAATTTATTTTGTAAAGATAAGCCTTCACTGGAAATAAATCTGCTTGTAAGAAATCATGTACTTTCTGCTTTGCCAGAAAAACAAAAGTTTATTGATCAGTTGCTCTTTGTACATATGTGTCTCTCTGTGTGTATAAATATATATATTTTTTTTCTTGATAGAGGAGAGGAGAATTTGACAACTTAATGTGTGTATGCAAGTACCTCTCTCTTTTTTTTTTTTTTTCCCTGGGGAAAGTGGGGAGAGTGTTGTAGTGCAGCTGGTTTTCCCTTGCACAGGCTTTCACTTTACAGTAAAGTTGCAGTCCCTCAGAATTCCTTTGTCTGAGTTTTCAGGTGGATTTGGAATGCTACATTTTCGGGGTAAGTGGCAGAAGAGTAGGGAAGGAGATAGTATACAGTGCCTTCATGTCACTAAGAGCAGGGCTCCTGTCAGGTTAAGATGCACTGAGATTGCAGTAGTAGTTTCCTTCCAAAACAGAAAGTAAATGTGGGATCTCTGTGAATAACCTGTAACTACAATTTTACAGTCATAAGTAGAAACTCTGAGGTGCTCTGAGGGTGCAAGATCTGAGACCTGAACCTGAACCAAGTCTGGGTGACACTGCCTCCCCATCTACTTGGGAGTGAGTGACTTCCCACTCCATGGAGTGAGCTTGGGCTGTGCAGTACCGTTGGTGGTGTGTGCCATGCTGAGGAAATGCATAGCAATACAACTTGGACTAATACTTAGGAGGAAGAAAATATCAACATCCTGACCCTCCCATATCACAGGAGCAAGAAACTCTGTGAACTCTGTTCCCCCCCTGCGTCTGAGGTTTTTTTGTTTGTTTGTTTAATTTTGTTTTTTAGCAAAATAGAATAGTATCTAGAAATGCTTTAGTAGGGAGAGCTTTGCACTAATAAAAAGAGATAAGTATTAGTAGTATTTTCTGTATGATGGTTTTAATGCTGATGCTGTTAGTATGGTTTCACTATGATGTTTCAACCAAAAACATTATTATTATTGAAATTTTTAATTCCAATAATAGAGTATTGGACCAATCACATTATTTCTGCTTTGGTTAAATTGCAAAGATGTTAGGCTATCAATATATTTTTTTTCAATTTATGTAGTATTTTTCCTTGTTGCCAATAAGATTGAGTGTAACACTCGCTAGTCTAATTGCTTTAGGTTTGACTAAAAAGTTATGTATTTTGGCTTACATTCTAATGAAAGCTGACATTTTAGTTAAAAAAATGTTCCTTTTCTTATGTGCTCTGTGTAAGAAAGTGAGCGATATGGATCTGTTTTAGGTTTCTGAGTCTCATCACACCAATCATACAAAGGTCCAACAAGACTATCCACTCTCTGTTTCATTTTGTGTCCCCTTTATGCATGACATCATTTAGAGGAAGAAAAAAATCAAAATATATCTTATATTCTGATACTTATTTTAGATTTAGTATGTATTTATATCCTTCTGTCTGGAGAACATAATACTTTAGGGCATTCTGAAAATCTATAAATACATCATGAAATCTTCTGGTAAAGGAGAGTGAGCATTCCTTGTTTCAGGAATGACAATTATTTTCAACAATATTAAGTTCTCATTATACTTCACGGCAAGAAGAAAAGGAAGTTGCATTTTCAATCTGTGTAGGACTGAGTCTTGTTTCTCTTTGGCTTTGTATTACAGCATCCCAAATTAACATTTAGAGTACAAGAAGAGTTACTTTCACTGGAAAGTTTTTAAAATTTCCATTTTTCTTTTTTTTTTTTTTTAAATACTGACTTAATAGGAAAATAGAACTTGAGAAGAGTACTTATTTACCAGATAGGAGGTGTGATTTTTACAATCAAATCTGTAATAATTATTTATGATGATTCCTATGTTCTTCCACAAAACCCTGTTGGAACAGATCCAGAAATATTCCTCTCTTCTGGTCAAAATAGTGTCTGAGCTGAAGTTCAGGAGTAAAAACATTATATACTTCCTATGACAGTAGTATCTTAGTTTCAGCTGGGACAGAATTGGTTTCTTCATAGTGTCTAGTATGATGTTATATTTTTGGTACTAGGAGAAAAACAATGTTGATAACAGGCCAATGTATATAGTTGCTGCTAAGCAGTGTTATACAGAGTCAAGATCACTTACAGTGAAGGACCCAAAGAGTTGAGAGGGAATTGAATTAAGCCATCTGACTTCAACTGGCCAAAGGGAGATTTCATCCATATGACATCACGCTGAAGGTGTTTTGAAGGGGGTGAGAGTTTATCTTGCTCTTTTATACTGCTGAAGGAGCTAGCTGAGCATCAGTCAAAGAGTAGTGGGCTACTGTTATATACATTCAAATCTATATATATATGTATAGTCATAACTATTAACCTTTTCTCTGTCTTATTAAATACTTTTATCTCAAACCACAAGTTTTTTCTTTCCTGATCTGTCCCCCTCATCTCACTGGGAAGGAGGGGAGTTAGCGAATGACTGTGTGGTGATGAGTTACTTGCTAGATTAAACCACAATAAATTACTAGAGAAACAAACACACACACAGACAAAAACATCAAAAAAAACCCACACCTCATAATCCTAAATGTATGTTTGCAAATTGGATACATTTGAAGTTTTCTTAATGGCTGCAGCTAATTTCAGGTTTGGCTTAGTAAATGTCCTGTGGAAAATGAGGTAGTATGCTCTTTAGAAAAGGATGCTTCAAAAATTCTCCATTTCTGCACTTCTGCAGCCATTAAATCTAGATGATCTCCTAGGTAAAGAAGACTTTTCAGTAGTACTGGAAACATGAGGAGAGACATTAAGTGACTCACAGCCTCTGTTAACTGCTAACTCTTGCCCATGCTGGGTGGGGAGAAAAGATAGGAAGAGGCCATAAAACTGTGAGTGTTCCACTGCAGTTTATCTGCGTAAAAAGGAATTTGTAGGCCTATCTACTCTGTGTGAATCCATCTGTTCATGTTCCTGCTAGTCTTCATGGCATAATTTCTCAAATTCTACCATTCTTAAATGATCTAAAGTTGTCCACACTTATTCTACAATATTTCTTTTTCCTTGTGGGATACACAATAGTTATGATCTTTTAGACTTATGTTTTTCTGACCCAGAATGTCAAATTAAATTTTTTAGGTGAAATAGCCTAAAATCTCAAGAGACCTGGGAATTATTCACATCCTATATAGATAGATAGTCTTCTGCTGACCTCTAATGGAGAAGATAAATCTGAAACTACCTCATAGACAATTTTGTGTTCATAGCTCAACAGAACAAGAACACATAACAATAATACAACAGAAATACTGTCATCCTGTTGTATGTAACTATTTTGTGTGGGGAATCTAAAGGAAATGATATGAAGTGTGCAAGTTCAAAAATGGACTTGTTTTGCAGGCTTCAAATCTGTCTTTAATTGAAAAATTCACATCTGATATTAAAATTTAGATATTTTAGAGAGAAGTAGAGAGTACGTGTCTGTGAACCTAAATGCGCTAGAAAGCCAAGCCCTCTTTGAGCTACTGACAGTGCGACTTTGGAGTCAAAAGCTAGGAATATGTGTGTCATGTTGCCTTATTAAGCAAATCTTATTTTCAACATTTCATTAGGAGGAATTATGTTCACCTTTGTTTTTGTAGGTCTAGAAAATTGTGTTAGAGATGAAAATATGCATGGAGTACCAATTTTCCCTTTTTTAGATTTGTTTTTCTTTAGAGATCAAAAGTCAGTGTAGTATTACATACTATGTTGAAGAAGAAATCCTGTTAAGTCAGCACTGTATGTATTATCCTTCAGAATTACAGAAAAACTGAGGGTGGAAGGCACTTCTGTAGATTGTCTGGTTTTGGACTCATCCCATCTAGCAGCTAAGCTTCCTGCTCAGTCACTTGCTTCCTACTCCAGTGGGATAGGGAAGAGAATTGGAAGGGTGAAAGAGAGAAAACTGACTATGTACCCAGGACTCCAGATATGTCTGAGTAAGGCTGAAGAGAGGGAAAGGTTCACCTCCTTTGACCTGCTAGCAGCAGCCCATCTAGTGCAGTCCAGGATGGTGTTGGCCACCTTAACTACAAGGACCTGTTACTGGCTCATGGTCAACTTGTCCTGAACTCTAGGTCCTTTTCTACATATCTATTAGTCAGTATATCAGCTTTACTTTTTAACTGGGTCCAGTTTATCTGCTTTATGCCTATTGTTTTTGGACTGATAATGTAAGATATTTCCATTAACCTGAATTTATTATTAAACTCTCTGTAGCTCTTCCATCTATGAGGATGTGTGAGTAGCTTTTGTCCAGTGAAAAGGAACCTTTGTTTGAAGGAACTTCTGTGAAGAGTGCCACTACAGAGAAAGTCAGGCACTAGTGATGCAGAGGGATCTGGCAGTGCTGGAAGATCTATGGACTGGAACACACAGTGCATGAGTCTATTTGAAACTGTTTGATAAGTTACTCTGCTCACAGAACAATTTGCTAAACCTGCTGCATATATACATGTTTGTTTAAGAGCTCAGCGCTCTGCTTTTACTGTTGTAAATGGATCGTTCCATCCAGAAGATGGCGCTGTCTGCATTTACTTCCAAATTACTTACCACAGAAAAAAAAATTCTATCCAATTCAACCTTGAGTGTGGTAAGTTATTGAGGGTACCTTTCTAATAGAAGCTGTTAATACAGCCTTGCTCCCGAGGCTTTCAATTTACAAATAATTTTCATAACATTTCCACATGAGAGCTTCTCTAGTCATCTTATATTAATATAGCCTAGTATGTTAAAGCAATCTCACTTTTTGACCACTGGACCATACAGATTAGATTAAAAAAAAAAAAAAAACAAAAAACCCTAACATTTTATTTAATGTTGTAACTGCAAAGTTGACTTTCTAACAGGAATATCTATAAATTTCTCTGTCATACTAATTCTTTATGGAAGATGAGGGATCTTTGCAATATATATTATATGTAACTCTGTAAAGATGCATATGCATGCAAGTATTGTTTCTGATATAATTTATGAACTGTAATATTAAAACCAGCATGAGAAATCATGATTTTTAGTTCAGAAATAATGATTTTTAGTTCAGAAATATTGCCTCAAATTTCTTACAAACTTCATATTGCAGTGTTATGTTTCTGTATTTCCAATTGATTTGATATTTCTGCATAATTAAAAGCAGAATTTCCTGGCTTTGTGTTTCTTTTTATCCTCTTTTGTAGGCGGATGCTGATTTAGTTTGAAAAACTTTTCAAAATTAACACACTTTGTGAAATTTTGCAGGTAATTCACTTCTGTGCAGGATCGCAGAACACATGACAAGCTGGGTCGTAAACATCCATGGAATTGCTGTTTACCTGTAGTCAGTAATCACAACTTTCTGATCAGCCTCTCAGGTACAGGTATTAAATCTTTACTGTTTAGTTGGCAGTTTTGATATAGCTGGTGAGGTTGCTTCATTCATGGGGTTTTGATGAGAAAGCAGAAATATATGGGAACAGTCAGAAAATATGAGGAAGAAACATGTAGACATGAATATAATTTTTTTTTTCCCAAATTTCTGGGAATTTGGGAATTTGAGCTGGAATTTGTCTCACTGCAGCTTGTACCCATTGTCCTTTTTTGTTGTTGTTGTTGTTGTTGTTGTGGACCTCCTATAAAATGCTAGATTCAGCTTCTCTACAACCACACATTGAATAGTTGAAGAGAGCAATAAGATCTTCCATTAACCTTCCCTTCTCTAGGCCAAACAGTCCCAGCAATCTCAAGGATTACTTACATGTCTTATGTTGTGTACCATTAATCATCTTGGTGATTGCCATCAAATGAAATGAGCAAATGAAATGTGAACCTCCACGTCTCTCATATTGCTCTAGTGTTATAATTCTGCAATATAAAATTTACTTTTAATATATGTATGATATATAGCTCTATACTGTGCGCACATTCTCTTACTGTATTGACCATAGCACTGTTTTCTTGAACTTTTTGAGAGTTAAAATAAAAATCCAGAGCAATATTACTTCTTAGAAATGAAGATTTGTGGAATTGTGAAATTAAAGTATATGTTATCCATATCAGAATATATTTGTAGTTTCTTGGCTAAAATGAAAAAGTTAGCATATTTGTATTAAAAAAAAAAAAGGTTGAAGTAAATGAGGAATTTTTTCCCCTTTTCTTTAAAACTTTTTTTTTTCTCCACGAGGTTGATCTGATTTGAAAAATAAACACTTCTGTCTTCCAAGTGAAATATTTTATTAAGCTTAAGTGTGAATGAGTTTTTCCAGTATTATACTTATCAATAAAAATTCAGATTTTATGAAATAATTAAAGCAACAGCTATCAGAACATTGCTTCTGTTTATTTTGACAGTAAGTAGGAACACTTATTTTACACAGGAAAAAGATTTCCCAATTTAGAAGAAAAAAATATTTGTAATTCATAATTATACCAATTCAAAAAATAAACTTGTAGAAATAAACCACTTGAAACCGTCTGGTGTTAGCAAATTAACCTAGAAAGATACATTTCTTAGAGTTAAAATAACTTTGAGATAATATTAGATATTATTTGAATGACCTTTTAAAATACAGTTGTTATTCAATTTAGCTGGATATGTAGATAGAATAACAGGGCAAATCAACCAGAGAAACTATTGTATACATCTCATTTTATGTTAATCTTTAGTGAAACATAGGGAAGTATTTTGGAGAAGAACTACAAATTGATTCTGTATGCTACTTTAAATCCAATTAAAAGGCTTTTTAATAGTTACTACATGATGTGAAAGAGTACCACAGAAATTTTGCAAGACTTGATGAACCAGTATTGACATTTAATTTTCTTTCTCTTGTTTCTCTCCTCTCCAATCTTGAACACCCAGTATTACTTTTATTATATTTGCTCATCCTTACACTTGAGATTAATCAGTCTGTACGTTAGGCAAATGGAGCCAGGTGATAGTTCCAAAATGCCATGTTTACAAGGAGCTGTCTGGTCATTATTTTACCACTGATGTTATATAACAGTTTATCCAACAAAACCATCCTCCATTTGGAAATCTGAGACTCCTGCTGAACTTTACTTTTTAGGGAAATGAGTCCTTGTACAAATCATAACATAGCAGCTGAATTTTTCTGAAAGATGCTGCAGTGGTGATTTTTCTGTTGCTATGAAAATATACTAATTTTCTCATGGTATAATTCTGCAGATGTAGAAACAAACAAAAAAAAAAACCTTGGAACACACTCCAAACTCACAATGTTCTCTACTACTTAATTTTTGAAAATTTGTTAAGATTTGCTGTGTTATGTGAGGTAGTGTGAAAACATTTGCTGAAAGTAAGCTGTATTACTAACTTAAGATGACGTAGTAGGTATCTCAATTGACTTATTTGAAGTCTGCTCTGACGCTGATCCTCTAAAGCTGACTGAGATTCTGTTGGACTGAGATTCACATCTGGAATTTTTATGATGTCTCCATTTCTTCTTGGGGAATCCTGTTTCTTAAGCTTCCATCTATAAAATAGAGGCAATTATAAAGTTTTTGGAATTGACCATAACATATCCAACGATCAGTCCTCTGGACTTGCCATAACTTTCATGAGAGATGACTGTTCAGCCAGTTTGTTCTAGGAGACTGTATTTTGTCTGAAAATTCATTGACCTCTGTTTTTTTTCTTTAAAATTACTATCTGTGTCACTAATTCTAACTAATATTCTCTGGTCTACTCTATGTGTTGTTGCACCTTACTTTAAAATCAATATCCAATCTTTCAATTAGTGACCAATTTTGATTATTTCTTTCTATGTTCATCTTGCACTTGCGAATGTTTAATGCTCCCTTACTCTTTTCATTAAATAACAGAAGCTAGAAGACCTCCATGGTCAGAACTGTACTGAATACTACCCTCAAAGTGTTCAGAGAATATTGATAAATATTCTTGAGTGTTTTTGAAATTTCTGTGCAAATTTTTAAGAATTTACATCTAAAGTATATCACTGTAAAGTTGATGTGAGATTCTCACAAGATAGGATCAAAATCTCATTTGTAATATACTGCACCCATTTCCTCTTAAAATATGAAGTTTTATCATTTCATTACTTCCCTAGGAGTTTGATTTTGTTTTTTATTTTTTAAACTGCCTGGTTTGTTGTTTCTTCTACTCTTTTCTCCATCTGCAATGATACTGTAAATATTTGTCTTTCACCTTTGTTTGATCTAAAACTTACCTGTTAACAGTTCTAAGACAGTTTTCACAGTTTGCAGTGTTGCTTCAGCTTTTTTTATGCTTTTCAGCTGATTTGAGAAAATTTACTTTTATGTAGATACTATTTAGTCAGTTCCTTCAATATTCTAGTATATATATACTTTATTCTTGTCTGCTGTATCAATCTTTTGTTCTCTACGTTTGTGAGTTACATTCAGACACAGATTGGACTGATACAACAGAGTATTCTTAAACATATGTCCTGTAATCAATGAAAGAGGCATATTCCAGAGTCAAGACTTCGATCACAGCTTCTCAAAACTGAAGTTGCTGTTTTGCAAAATTTTTAAATCTCTGTCTCCCTTTCACGAGGCTTTTGTCCCATCCTTCTGTTCTAGCCTTTGCCCAGATCTTTCCTGCTTTTACTGTTATGTTTTAAAACGTAGCTCAAGTTTTTGGTCTTCCATTCTCTGAGGCACTTACTATTGTGTACCATGGAATTTCTCTCTTTTGCAGTTTACACATTCCTTAAGTGGAGTTAAATTTGAGTCCACCTTTTCTTCTGCTGGAGTGTAGATGTCCCGTTTTCTCTGTGTGTTTTTTTTTTAAGTGTGAGTTTACAGCAACTTTGAAGAGCTCATTTTTGACTGCTGCAGATATTGGTGAACAAATATCTCTTCATGTGAGCTCCTTTCAACTGACAGTTTCTCTCTGGTGTTAGATGAGTGCAGATCCAGTTCTTGTATCCTTAGGCTGAATGGATGTTCCTAAGCTCTTCTGCTTGTTGACTAATTTGATTTCCTAGAATGTCCATCTTTGGAGGAAAAAAAAGAAAGAGAGAGAGAGGAAATAATTAATAATTCACTCAGAAAATACTATCCATACCTTATCTTGACCAGGTAAAACCTCAGCTGATCTCACGAGAGGAAGAAGTCTTTCAAGTGTGTTGATTATATTAACTCAGTCATGTAATCTTGATTTGTTTTCACCTGTGACACCATTTGATATTCTTATTAATCTCATCTTCTAATGCTTAATGTTCAATGTCTTTATTTTTATGCTACACATACTATATATTCTTTGAATGAAAAATGGATTATGTACATTTAGGCCAGAAACACAATGAAAATGTCATAAATGCTGCATATGGCTCAAAACAACAAGGAAACATTTGGTAGCAAGGTTTCAGTAAAACTGTCATAAACTAGATGTTGCATCATAACTCACATATGGTTTCAGGTTTTTGAGTGGCAGATGCTCTACAGCAAACTGATAGCATTAATCAAAAGTACAGTAGGAAAGATTGACCAGTCCATGCTTATTATGGAGGTCACTAAGTCCTTGTATATTTTCTCTTTGGTTTCAAGCACCAGTCAAAACATTACTAACGATATGCTGCAGTAACTATTGCTAGAAGAAACTATGTTCTCTTTGCTACTTAACTACTAATATTGATAAAGATAAGATTCAGTGATTGAGCTCAATTCAGAGAAACAAATTTAGACATCTGAGTTCAGTATGACCTGCATTGAAATTCAGCTGTTCTGACTCACATTTTTGAGTGGTTATACTTTCAGCTTTGTGTCATTTGCTGTCCTAAATAGTGCATACACACACAAATATTTTTAAAGAAAATTGGTTTTAAAAAAATAAAATAATTTCTGGGATAACTCAGGTTATTTTATTTGGAGGTTTAAGGGTTAATTTTAAACAAGCTTATAGTGCTTTCCTCATTTCCCTACCAGGACTCCTATTTTAGTCTGTATTAGAATCTTGGCCTTTTTTTAAAGAAATGGAGACATTTTGCAGTAAGTCCATCTGTATATATATGAATAAAAAGTTCATAAACAATTGACTTTCTGCCAGTGAAATAACTAAATTTCACAAAAGTGTAAGCTCCTCACATGGAGGAAGATAGGTTCTACAAACCCTCTTTAAAAAATGAAAATAATTTCATAGAAATATTGGGCTAAAATGCTTCTCTGGTTCAGGTAAAATATTCCATGTGTTTGCTGGAACATATACCCTATTAAAAAATAAAAACAAAAACAAAACTTTGCAGCTGCCATTAAGGATAATTTTATTTCTTATTTGTTCTGGAGCTCTTAGTTTAAGCACCTTGGACCAAGCAGCCCAGCAGTCTTTTTAACAAATCATAGTGTTGTAATGTATTCCTAATGCGTTATATTTGCTATGGCACAAATCAGAATTCAGGAGATATGTAACTTCTATAGCTATAAGGGATGGGAAAGAGAATGAGAATGTATAAGTGGTTTGATAACCATTCTACCATTGTTCTCAGTATCTTTGCACTTCAGCATTTGGGATATTTCATTGTAAGTTTGCAGGAAAGTCTGAAAGAAAGCCTTTCTATAGCGTGTCTTCCTTTAATAATGTTTTCAGTGTAAGACTGTGCGTATGACTCATCTTGACAGAGGTAAAATACCTCTTGAATTTTAATTAGAAAACAGCATGTTATGGCCATCCCAAATTGTGTTTTTTTTTTTCACAGTTGTGAATTATGCATTCAGTTTTTTTTCTAATACTAACACTAGAATCCCTACCATGTTGGTCAACCCATTATGTTTTGTAATCAGTAGCTCTTTCTTAAGATTTGAGTTAAGTATATTACTGGGGGTTGGGGCTGCAGGGGTAATTTGTGAATGTTTGAAGTATACTTTATATTTCTGTAAAGGCTTTAAGTAGAGTATTTGAATTATTATGTTAGCTGTATAGGAAAACAGATAAGACACCTTTAAAATTGAGGATAAGAATAGATCATTAAGAAAAAGCTTGCCCATTTCCTTCAACTCTTAATGAGAAATAAATCCAAACTAAGTTTGGTGCATGTTGTGGTTTTACCTGGCAGGTAGGTCAGCACCATGCAGATATTTACTGACATTGATCCACTTCCCAGTGAGATAGGGGAGAGAATAAAAGAAAAGAAAAAGCAAAAACATAGAAATCATAGTCTGAGATAAAAACTATTTATTAAAGCAGAAAAGGAAAAGAAAAAAACAAAAGCAGTAACGTACATATATGTATATACATTTACAAAACAAATAATGTATAATGCTCACCACCTGCCAACAGATGTCCATTTGGTCCGTGAGCTGCAGCTGCCCCTCTCAGCTAATTCCCCACAGTTTATAGTTTTCACATTATGTTGTCATATGGTATAGGTCATCCCTTTTGGCCAACTCAGTTGAGCTGTCTTGGTTCTATACCCTTTCAAATTCTTGTGCCCTCCTAGTTCCTCACACTACTGGCAGGGCAGTGTGAGAAGCTGAAATATCCTTGGCTCTGTGCACCCGCTGCTCAGCAACATTTAAAACATTAACATGTTATCAACATTATTTTTCTCCTAAAGCCAATCATACCAGACACTAAGAAGATAATAAACTCTAGCCTAATGAAATCCAGAACAATATATAATCTAGAAATAATTTAAGAGACTTTTTAAAACAGTAAAATGGATTTCCTATTTACACATCCTTTGCACTTTAAAGATGCTTACATTCTGTTTTTTCCTTTTTTACACGTTTTGTTTAACATAAAGTATTTAAATGCGTAGTATGAACATTTGTGTAATGATGATGAGGCTAAATTTTTATTTCTTACATTCATTTAGAATCTGAGTAAGAAACCAGAAAAATTTAAAAAATAAAATAAAATCAGATGTCTTCCCATTTAGTAGTAGAACAGTGTAGATTTTATGTTATAGGTTTATACAGTAAACACTGAAGACTGTAGTCTGGAAAATTTCTTGCTGTTAGCAGTGATTAAAAGTGCAAATTGAGTATTATGAATGTTAAGGTAAGTAAGGAAATCTCAAATGAAAAAATCTAAAGTAGATTATTTGCATTCATGTCAAAAAAGGAAGAGCAATTGTTAAGAAAGATTAGACTATAGGGTTCATGAGAGGATTGATCTGTCTTTCACAGAAAAGATTAAGAATTCATCAGGTTGAAAAAAAGATGATTTGAGTGTACTGTTCAACAGTAAATTGATAAATGATATAAGTAGTGATAGTCATCTGTAATTCTTGCATCTTTTTTTATCTTCAAAATTAATTAAAAGTATAGCATCATGTGAGATCACCTAGAATGACAAATCTCTTAATGTAATCTGCTGTCTGCATTTAAGTATCTGTTACCATTATGAAACTGATGTAACACCAATTTTTGATGTAAAGATGTGAAGATATTATATGACTGAAGATATAATGATAAACATATAGTAACTTTGGTTTTGATATTCCTTTATTTTTATTTTTGCTTTATATGAATATATGATTGTGATTTGTATTTGTTTATGATAAAACTTCATGCATTCTCCGTGAATACAATTTTTTCTTCAATATGATTAATTTCTGATTCTGCCGCATTCTTTGATATGATGCCATGTACATTTCAGTATTTTGATCTTATTTACCCTTGCCTTACATTCTTGCTTTGAATAAGTGATTCCGTAGAATCATGGAATGGCTTAGATTGGGGAAGACTTTAAAAAGTCTTTAGTCTCAACAATGCTGCCGTGGGCAGGGTTGCCTACCACCAGATCCAGGCTACCCAGGGCCCCATCCAGCCTTGCCATGAACGCCTTCAGGGATGGCGTATCTTTGGGTAGTTCTTTGGGTAGCATGTGCCAGCGCCTCGTCACCCCCTGAGTGTGGAAGGATGGCTTACCCAGGGAGGTCGTGTTTATCTCCCCCTGGGTCACTATGAGCAAAACAGGCTCTACGGATCGCTGACTCGCAACAGACCAACGATGGGAGTAGGCGGATGGAATGCAGAACTGCGATACGAGACTGTTGTGCTAGCAGTCCTGAGACAAGCTGTGATCAACCGCAAATCATCGGAACTATGCCTTGTGTACTTAGCATGCTATTTGTACCTCTCTATATAAATGGCTGTTTGCAGTTATTAAATGGCTTGGCTACTAGTAACCATATTGGTGTGTTGCCTCGTCCATGCCACGCCTTGGCTGAATATTGTTCTCCAGGGAACCTCAAACAGTCACTCAGTGACACCTGAGTAAAAAAAATTCTGCTGAACAACTAACCTAAATCTCCCCTCTTTAAGTTTGAAGCCACTTCCCCTTGTCCAATCGCTGTTAGACCATGTAAAAAGTCAATCTCCCTCATGTTTATAAGCTCCTCACAGGCACTGGAAGGCTACAATGAGGTCTCCTCAGATTCTTTTCTTCTCCAAGCTAAGCAAGCCCAGCTCCCTCGTCCTCCTTTCATACGAGAGGTTCTCCAACACTTTTATCACTTTTGAGGCATTCCTCTTGATCTACTCCAACAACTCCTGGTGCTTTCTGTATTGGGAGCCCCAGACTTTGACACAGATATATGTTTTTCTGCATGTCCTGGTCAATCTTTTTGTATTTAGGTGATAATCACTTCATTGTTGGTCTTTTCTTCATGATTTTCTATTTACCAGTTTTTCTTCTAATGTCCTCCTTTGCTTCATGTTTCCTATTTTTTTTTTCCTTTATTTTCTGACATTCGTTTAATTCTTCAGAATACTGAATATTTAACAAGCTAGAACTGCTTCTCATTAATATGTGTAGAGGGTTTGTGATCTGTCTTTAAATGATTTAGCCTGCCAGTATAATGGTCTGGTTTTCAGTCTAAAGTTTGAAATCTTTCTGTTTCACTGAGGCTTAAGCCTATATAAACAAGGACAATACTACTTAGCAAAGCTGTTTCATCGTGAAGAGGAAACAATAATGTCTATTGTACCTAATTCATTTTGATTGCTTTGGCCTAGACTGCCACAGTAAAGTCATTTCAAAATTTAATTCAGAAAATTAAGTAAGCATCCTTTTTATCAAACATACTTGAGCTTTACATTTAATGTATGCTCTACAGAGTAATTGTTGAGTCAGTTATAATTCTTACTTTTTCAAGGAAACACAACTATAATTAGGAAACTGGAATTATGCACTCAGGAAATTAGATCTGTAGAAGCTATTAAAAAAAAAAATCTGCTTTAGACTGTTATCTTCACTTCAGCAGACTTCTACAGGGGGAAAAGACAACCAAATTTTATGTCATTTTATGCCTCAAGTGAGTTAACCTTTCCGACAAAATAGAGAAATCTGTTAGAATTGAAATTTTCTTTTCCTTCGCTAGGTAGCAAAAGATGGAAAACAAGAAATCGAAGACGATCATATGATAAACCCTTCAGTATGTGCAATACTCGGAGCTATTGTTTTTGTAGGAAGATCTCCAAAGAATAGATATGAGACTCATTACTGAAAAAGAAATGTGATGAACTTTAGTACATCCAGAATTCTTCACCAAAGATAATATTTCACAATATGATAGTCTAAGTACTGCAAAGCCTTGTAAATAGATGAAGGTGCACACAGTCTGGGTAAAAACATGTTGCTACTAACCATTTTGTGATTAGAGGATGCGTAAGAATAGACAAAGAGTTTCTACGATTAAGAAAGATAGAAGGATCCCAGTTTATTGCTCTGTGATAAAACTTTCCTCCTTCTTACCCTGAGACAGATGAATGCTTCCCCTCCCTCAACTTGGTGTCATCTGCAAGCTTACTGAGGGTGCACTCAATCCCCTTGTTCAGATCACCAGTAAAGATGTTAAACAGAACTGGGCCTAGTGCTGAGTCCTGGGGAATGCCACTCATAAACAGTTGCCAGCTGGATTTAACTCTATTTACTCTCCAGGCCCAGCTGTCCAGACAGTTTTTTACCCAGTGAAGAGTACACTTGTCTAAGCCATGAGCTGCCAGCTTCACAAGGAGAATACTATGAAAGACAGTTAAAGATTTAAGTTAGTACAGCAGCCTTGCCCACATACACTAGCTTGCTCACCTGGTTGTAGAGGGAGATGAGGCTGGTCAAGCAGGACCTGCCTTTTGTGAACCTGTGCTAGCGAGGCTTGATCCCCTGTTTGTCCCACACATGCTGTGTGATCGTTCTCACTGCCTATGGCAGCATCATTGTTGAGCTACAGTCAGATAACTGTTTCCTATACGTGAATATGGTTTTATTGTACACGGTAAAGGTTTCAAAACCCATCTTGGAACCAAGAAAAAACATACAGAAACATGAATCATGATTTAGGTGTAAAACGTATGATGTTCATGTAGGAACTATGATTCTTGAAAACAAAATATTTCTAGGCTATGAAATTAGAAAGCTTATCTAGAAGTGTACAATGACAGTCCTGAAATATTAATTTAAATAAAATTAGAGGAAATCTTTTTAAAAATTAGTTTTATTTTTAGTGGTAAGACTATAGCAATTAAAATGAGCATATTCCTAAAAGTTCTAATTATATTCAGGATGTACAGTAAAGTTTCTAATCTTGAAGAATCAGATAGCATAAATTGATGAGTGAATCCCATGACTCCCTTGGAATGGAGAAGGAAAAAGTACTCATAATGGCTAAATGATGGAACATTACTTATGCTGAAATAGAAATATGGTAATGCTAACTGTATGGCTGGTATTGTATGGGTATGCCATCAGGTTTTGGAAATGGCTAAACTTGTCTCTCTTGTAGAACCTCCTATTTTCTGGAATCATTATTTGTGTTCTATGTCCTCTAATCAGAAGTTGTTAGTTTAAGCCAAAGGCTTGTCAACAATATGTGCTTTAGTTCCCCTGTTGAGATAATTTAATAATTACATATAGCATTTTCATGGATTTCATTTGGTGGAAAAATGGTTTATTTGAGCACCTTGATGTGATAGAGGAAGTCCGTGGGTTGTTCTGGCTGTAGGATGTTACCTGGAAGAAAGAGTGGGAAAGAGTGAGTTCTGATCTAGTTAAGTGGTGACTCAGAGCTTCCATTTTCCCCAGATCTCTCCCCATATACCTATAGGACTTCTTGTGTTGGGTTTACAACCACAACTCATGGATGTTATAGGAAGCTATTTGAGAGAGATTTGTTCTCTCTTCAACTTTCTTGATAACAAAGCAAAACTATTCTTTTATTTGTACATAAATAGCTGAAAATGTGAAGACTGTTCAGACTGGATTCTTCATATGACAGCCTAATAGCACTGAAGGTAAGCACATCCAAGAATAACAGGCAATTTTCTCCTTATTCTTTCCCTACAATAAGATCTGTTGTATATCTAAATATTTTATTTTTCTGGGCTTTGTTGTCATGATGACAAACAAGCTCAAATATTATACTTTCCAGTATAAAAATCTAAAACATTTTGGTCTAAAAATTATTTTAAGCAAAATCTGCATTAGTCCTATGTGCTGAAAGAGGAAGGAACATTTTTTACCAACATTGAGCTGTTCATTCTATCTTTCATTACGCTTTTAAGGAATATGCACTATCTTTGAATGATTTTTTTTTCTTTTAGGAAAGCCAGACAATTCTCACAATCTTTGGTTTTCCCTTGTGTAATTGATTCTTATTCCCTGTGGATGTTTTCTCTCTCTTTTTTTTTTTTTTTTCATCATATAGACCTTGAGATTATTTAGATGTAACTTTGATTTTCACACGCAAATGTACATGGTGTGCCAGATGGAATAACTGAGACACAGGTACTTAAAATCATTTTCAAGCATTTTTGGGAAAAGAATCTGATTAAGGTATTAGATAACAGTTAAACGCAGACTAAAAGAACTTTTTGTGCACTCTTCAAGATATTTGATAGAGATGTTTAAACCAGTGAGATTATTTGTATTCCTCATTTGCAGTTAGCAGTGAAGAACAGGGAATTCTCTATCCTGTTATATTATCACTTAGCATACCTTTTCTGAGCAGTGAAATAAAATTCTGAAATAATAATTATTATTCTGGCTAGTGAGTGTTCAGAAGACATAACACAAACCGGCATGAAAGGATTTGAGTGTGATTGGGATAATGAAAGAGATTATTCTTTTGCATCATTGTTTCAAAGCTTGTTGAGGGACACAGGTGAACAAGTCCAAACAAGTCCTGATCAAGGGTTGAGAAATCCTTTGTCTGAAGGACACAGATAGACAAGTCCTGGGCAGAGATTGTGAAATCCTTTGTCTAAGGAACAGATGGACAAGGCCAGGGACAACTAGGGAGAGATAAGCCAGAGCTTAATGGCCGGGAAGCAGTCTTTTGTGTGCCCTTATCTCGAGGGAGGCAGCCATTTCAGGGGGTGCTGCACATGACTGTTACCCATGCATCCAGGGAATGCCATGCTGGCAGAAGAAGAAGGATAAAAAAGGGACGAACAGCAATGAAGTTAGTCTTTCTGACTACAGACTCCTCATGAAGAAGTGGTTTCTGACAACAGATTCCTTATGACCTGCCTCTCCCTCCTGGACTTGCTCTGCGCTCTACTTGCTTGCTGCCTAAGGCTGGCCTCTCTGCTGCTGCTCTCTTCCTTAGAGGGTGTCTGCCATCAGATCCCTCCCTACGGAAGGTCTGCAAGCTGACAGACTTTCCAGATCCTGCTACCAGAGACCTGCTGCTTCCTCCCGGACTTATTCCTGGACCTACTCAGTACCTGCACCTTCTAGCTGCCCAAGACCGGCCACTCTGCTGCTGCTCTCCCCCTGTGCTTTTGCCCCAGGCTGTCGGAACATCATGCAGCGGGACTGCTGCTCGATCCTGGTGGTGACTATCACCTCTTTACGCAATTCTTGCCTCTATCTTTTCTATCTTCCGCCTTCCCTTCCCTATCACCCTAAATCATCTGTCCTTCCCTTCTCCATCTCCCTTATTAAGATTTGTAATAAACTGGTCGAACCAACATCTGAACCGTTGTTTCTTAATCTCATGCTGGGTGTACATATATTGAAGAACCTCCTCTCCCTCCTATAAATTGGGGTGACAGGTACTATTTTGTTAATTTAATTTTGCTGGGGAGTTGTATGCTGTATTTTGCTGAAAGAGGCACAGCTGGACATAAATAGGAGACAGGCTGCCTGTTTTCCTTGTTTTGACTGCTGTTTTTGGGTTCTGCCTAGAGCCTCAGGTGGAAAGAGAAGAGGGAGCTGATCAGCTGTTGATAATGATCCAGGCACATGGGAGGTCAGTAATTCAATAAGCAGAAATGCTGCAGCATAGGCGCAGACTAACAGAATTGCAAAAAACTTACTGAGAATGGAGGAAATTTATTGGGGGTGGAAGAAAAAAGGAAGAGGTCTTTCCTTAAGTTCAACTATATAAGTAATGATATTTGACAATTTGATGATGAGCTGCATCAAAATGAGTTTCTTCATTTGGAGGGACTTCTTTGTCAAAGTGATGAATCAAACTTGTTTCCTGAAATCCTGAGCATAACTCAAGAACATATATTATTTAGATCTGTGGTAAATAAATCCTCTTTAAATATTTGAGAACATATTGATTTGAAACTAAACTATAGTTATAATCTGATATGAAACCTGAACTGCAGGTAGTTTTGCAAGAACTAAAAGTTAAAGTAGGATATTTTATTTATTTATTCAGTTGGTAAATCTGGAATTGTAACTCAGGTGAAAAATTTCTTGTCACTGAATATGAAGATTAGTTTCAACCTAATTTTTGAAATGGCATAAATGAAATTTCTTCTTTAAGAAGTATTCTAGGCTCCACATGGTTTGTACTCATCTATGGTGGAAGAAAAGTTACATTTTAAAAAAGTGAGCGCATGAGCTAAAACAAAAGAAATATATACAATAAAAATTTATAAAGTTTTCTGATGTTTGTGTATATGAAATAATCGAAATGGCCTACAATAGAGTTTTTTGACATTAAGACCGATTTTTAGCAATTTAGGGCAAAAATGGATCCTTGAGATCCATCAATCTTGTGTGATATGACTGAATGCTATGCAAAAAGCTATGCAGGCAAGAAGGTAAGGAGATATTTTTCAGTTTTTATAGATGAAATGCAAATTTCAGTATAAAACCTGTCAACTAGTTAACGCTTTCAGAATGTGTTGCCAACAGTATAAATCTACAAAATAATGACAAGCAAGTATACCATTTCTTTCTCCGATTATAATTTCAAAATGTAAACCTTTCATGGCTCAGCATATGAATATACCTTTATGATGTGCTATGAGCAAGGCAATGTGATTTAATCAAACCTTTATAATTTTTTCCTGAGCTCTGTTACTTATTTTAAGAATCTATGTTACTACATTCCACTGGTTAGTATGGTCTTATTATGGTAAAACTGCCCCGTTCTCATCCTCTCTTCCACCCATACATTAATTTTATTTTTTTCATAAAATGAAGAAAATCAGAGGTAAAGTTTACAGACACAAATTTAAAAGAGTGGATGAAAAGTTATCTTTAACATTAAGTCATTTTGGGAAAATAGGCTGCTTGACATCTGATTACTAAGGCTGATAAAATAGCACAAGGTAATATTTAGCAAGGTAATATTTGTTCAAACACAAATTACATTTGCCTCTTTACAGTTTGGTTAATCATCATGATTGTAAGCCTGTATTCTCAATCTTCAAATGTATTGCTGAATAAATAATCATACATAACACTGCTGATGTTCAAAGGCTATATGGATTTGTACCGAGATTTTACAAGAGCCAAGGGCTTTCTGTGAGAGAATGGATACAAGAAAAAACAGTCCCTCATTAGTGAAGAGAAAGTGATGGGGAAATTAAGTTTTTCAAATTACCTTTTAGAAGATTTCGGAGTACTCAAAGGTAGAGATGAAAGCATTAAAAATATATTTTAAAGCAAAAAACCCTTAAGTCCTCAATTATTTACCTAGATTTATGCATGTTCCATGAGAATTACCATTCTTAGAGGATAATGTTATAGTAAACTGCATTTGTGTAGAGTAAAATTAGGGAAAGCAGTGAGTGAGCAGTGAAATCCGTGAGCATAGGAAGGTGTTTTTAGAGATAAAATATATGAAATATAGCAGAAATTTTTTCTTGGATATACTTTATGGGAAATTCATGTTCAGTTACTTGTCCACTATTATTTCATTTTCTCTCACTATTTCTGCTTTTCTTTTTTTTTCTTATTTTTTTTCAGAAAATATATTTTTTTCTAATTATTTTTTCAAAACAATTTAGTGTACATATTTATCAGATGACTGCTTTTTTTTAATTTTTGCATTTATTCAAGTTACTTAAGTGTATCGTCTTTGATACTGTGCAGATCTGGTTCACAAAATTAATTTTTTTGGTGTACTTGATGTGCAGATGAGACTAGTTCTTCTATGTAAGAACATAAAAATTATGGAGCAGACGCTACACTTTCAGTGCAAAAGCATTAGCAGTACAACTGGAATAAGTGTAGCACAAGTTTCAGTGGTCAGCGTATGTTTGGCTGTTTCTGCATGGTGCATGATCTACCCTTCTCCCTTTCCTTCCTAATTTGGTGTTAAAATGATAACTAATTTCAGCAATTTTTCTACTATTACGCATCAAAAGTGTGATAAAAAAATGATCCATGAGCAGAAATGCATGCACAACTATAACATGATTAAGCATTTCTGCATCTTGAAGAACTGGAGTTATTTTAGTGAGACTATTTTTCACTTATTCCACCATTAGCAACAATTTCCTCAAATTGCAGCAGTATACAGATTTTGTTAAAAGACTGTTACATTTTTATTGTAGACATACTGAATGTGTGATTCATTTATTCTTTATGTGTCCTTTACATTATAATTAATAGCCCTTCAATAAGTTGGCAGATCTCATGGTAGTATCACATTGAATTCAGTTTGAATTAATTTCTTAGTTAAAGAATCTATCCTAACATGATTTCTTTTCAACAAGAGTCAGTGATAGCATCATCTGCCAGCTAATCTTGACAATTAAAAAAACAAAAACAAATCACATCAAAATAGAAGTCCAACCCCAGAATGGATAATGGCTAGTTTTGTAGAACTGTACTGCTTAAGGGTTTCAGCTGATCTTAAAGCTAATAACGTGAATGTGTTGCCATTAGCTCTGAAATGATGTTCAGATTGCATTTCCTTGATATATTAAAAAAAAAGACAAGGGTTTTGACTACATAGGCTGATACTCATTATGCAGATGATGGCAGTGGTTTTTTGAATTAAATATTCAAAATCTGCACTGGGATTTATATAATGTAGATTTTGATCGTCTATGGACATACCAACCATGCTGATGACTCAAGACAGACATAACAGGAACAATTCCCAAGATATCTAGAAAAAATATGGGTTTGACTTAGAAGAATAAAATACTCAAATCTCCAAATATCCTAAATATTTTTAGTGTTTAGAATTCTGATTAGCCTTACATTTTCCTTGTCCAGTTAGTAGCTTTCTTTGTCTTAGAAAAGTCTATTCTCATTCTTTCCTTCCCCTTGTGATATTGTTTTCTTCAATCAGAGAGATAAAATGTTTAATTATTTAAGAACAAATATATATTCTCCAGACATATGTCGAATTACAAGCTCTCTTGAATAATATACATGCCAGGTTGATAAGTTAATATAATTTGGGAATGGCTTAATTTTAAGTTATATTCAGTTAGGAAGCAGCAGAATTTTTAGTATGATTACCTTCTCCCTCACTTCCCATCAAACTCAAAACAAAAGAAATGAATGATTTTATAGGAAGAGGATTCTGTTTATTCAGAAACATTCTTCACTTCGCACAAACATTATCTTTTAGGTGTTTGTAATCACCAGCACCATTTTTGATGCAGGCACTGTTAGTCACAGCTTACTTTTTTCAAAGAAAATTCCTGGAAACCAAAAATTCTCATCTGGTTTTGCTATGACTATGTAATCACTTAAAATAAAATAAAATAAAAAGCCAACAATACCAGAAGTTATGTATATGAAAGAATACATCAAGCTCTTCTATGCTGAAGAAAATTCAAACTTTACCTCAACCTATATTCATCACCATCTATCTATTCATCTTCTTTTGCTTCTTGAATCTTAAGCTGTACTGTATATTTTTCTTTATATAATATTAACAATCACAAACTTTTTGTAGTTGTCTTTCACAATTTCTTTCTGACTCAACAAGAACATGAATTCTTCTTGGCATGACATGCATCTATAGCACAAAGGTTTCAGTTATTGTATAGAATAGCCTATGTATAGTCTCTTTGAAAGATTCCTAAGTTTAACAGCTGAAGACAGATTATACTTAATGAGATTGTCAAGGCAAGTAGTTGTTTTTTTATCCAACTAGTGTACAGTTAATGTTCTTCTTAACTCCGTTTTTTTTTTTAATTATTTTGAATAAACACATCTCCAGAATTAATGTGAAAGAAGAAAATTAGTGATTGTAATATGAACACAGTGGACATGTTGGTGAATGCACACTATTACAAGCGATATATGTATATACATATATCGCTTGTAATAGTGTATATATGTATATATACACTATTACATAGTGTAATAGTGTATATATGTATATATATATATATTAAATAATATATATATATAAATATAATATATATTAATATAATATTATATATATATAATATATTTATGTTACTGCCGGCAACCACAGTGGTCCCAAGCCACACCGTCATGGACTAGCGATCAGAGCTCGCTAGGACCGTAGCAACATAGACACCAATATGGGGATGTAGTAAAATGGCATTTATTCACTAATACACACAGCTTATATACCTTACTTGAGCTATCGTGTCCTATCCTGATTCGTCCGTACTGGATCTTAGCCCCTTACCACAATTCTTTATTGGTTCCTATCGTTTCCTCATTCCTTTGCCTTCTTCTTATCTTGTTTACTCAGTTCTCAAGGACAGTCTGTCTTAGCACAACAGCACCCTTTCGCCATGCTTAGGGAGAGGCCTATCCCGTACAGCACGTATCCCTGCCAAGCGCCTACTACAACAAATAATATTATTATATTAAGATATTATATACATATATAATATATATAAATATAACATATAATAATATTATATATATATATATATTTTGGTTGAAGAATGTTTAAGCTTTGTGAGGAACAAAAGTTAAGTACACATACCCTGAGACTGTACCATGTATCTACTTCTTGGGAGATCAGTGCAGAAAGGTATGTTTCTTTTGTAGACATATCTGAGAATGACAAAGCTTGGAGCTGAAGATACAAGGAGTGTTCTAAGTCTATAAGCAGGTGAAAGACTACTATAAAAACTTAGTCTTCAGTAAAATCCTTGTTATAGTCTAATGACATAAAAAGGAAAAGAAGGTAGAATATGTTTTTATCCAGGGGGTGGTTTGACTTCAGAAGTGGAGGACAGCTCATGATTGCTTTCCCTTCCCTTCCTCCTTAAAAATAAGGTTTTTTTCTGGAATTATAAAATGGAGCTTAATGCTTACTTATATACTAACATGAGTTTTTATGTTAGACTTAAGGATCTCAGTAACCATTGTGATCACAGTGGTTGTGTCTGCACCTCGGGTCCTTGGAAACTGCTAACCAGCCACTTCTTTTACGTAGTTATGCTAGACAATACTTCCTGTTAAGACTAGTAAATCTTTTTAGTTCATCCTGGTTAAGTTTTACTTTGTAAAACATTACCTTTATCACTGTTTTATCTGTTCTCTCAGAGCTGGATTTGTTCACCCATAACCAATGCAATTTTCTTTTACCAGTTTGAAGTTCTGCATTTGCTGTAAATGTTTATATTCTTCAGCATACTCCTGATACTATCAGTGTTCATCTTTGTGTGCTGTTTTTTATTTGTTTGTTTGTTTGCTTTCCTTTCTTGCATGTAATTTTGCAAAATTTTATCTTTGAATTTAAGATAGAAAGAAAATGAATTCTTTTAATATTCTTTTAAATGTACAAACTATAACTTTTTCTGTAATTAGAGGTGTTCGATCTAAGTACTTTTCTTTCAAAAATAAGGATGAAGGAAAGCGTTGTGAGTTTTGCTGTACTTTCTTCAATGAAAAATCTTGCAATATTTAAGTGCTACTTACAGCACCTTTGCTAGTTTTCAGTTCTAATCTGTTACTTAGACATTTCTGTTTGTTGCATTTAATGTAGTGCTTATGTGCGTACAGCTCTGTAAATTCACATATTAGCTGAAGCATACATCTACCCATAAATCTCACCGTGATTGTAGGGGGGGGGGGGGGTAACAAAGAAAACCTACTGTCCCAACTGACAGTAGTTTGAATATTTAATCTGTTTACTCATATAATTATCGAAATTCAAAGATCAAATGTCTTAAATTTCAATGATCTGATTGTTGAATTGAGTAGTTGTAGGAGGTTGCAGTAATATTCCTGAGAGAGATTTTAGTAGCACAAGGTTTAAATGAGGAAAGGGGAAATAAACCTTTCACCTTAGAGAAGATTTAAAACTTCTACAGTGCAACTAGGTTTATATTTGTACAATCTGGTATAAATCCAGAATGTGGAAGGGAAATAAGTATCAGTATAATTGTGTGAAATTTAAAGATGATCTCATATGACATACTAGCACATGTAGTGCATTTAAGCATTATGTGTTAAGAAGTTATCAAACCAGAACCACTAAAAGAAATATTCAATTTAAGAATTCTACTTACAACAGAAGAATGAAATCTTTCAACATTTGTGAAGTGACAGATAACTTCATGTCTTTATAGGGGATTTATTATACAGAGAAAGACAAGGGTTATAAAATATGGATATACAGATATATACATGTACATGCATGTTACATATATATGTATGTACAGTAAGGAATTAAAACAAAGATACGCTCCAATGATTGTTGAACCAGAAAAAAAAAAAAAAAGAAAATGAAAGGAACCGTTGAAGGTAGATACTGCTGAACATGAAGCACTAAGAAGAGCTGACTAGTGATGTAAGGTTTTTTTGTTGTTGTTGTTGTTTTTTTAGGCAATGGTTGCTGATCTGAAATCCTAGGAGAGGATTTTGGTATGGAAATGCTAAGGAATAGCTTTTTTAAAGAGTTTACAATTGAGATCACTTTGCACTGTCTTAAACATTATGGATGATGAATGTATATGACGTTGCTCACTAGGTTCCATTCTCAGAAACTTGCACTGGAGACCGACACCTTCATACAAGAAATAACAGCTGTTTCCTTACAATCTGCATTTTAATTTTCTACAGACATGGCCCTCTTCCCCTTCTGTTCTTATGTGGTGTTTTTTTTTTTTTTTCCCCCAAGTTTCAGAGTCTTTGGAGTGACAATGTTGCCAAACAGGAAAAAATAATTACTTCAATATGTGACAGTTTCATTTTAGGCAAATGCAGTAGAATTTCAACAGAATTTGAATTTCAATCTTTAATCGTATTATGAAACCAACTGTGTTCTTGCATCTTCAATTTTGGTATGCTTGTTCAGTCCATGATTATGGAATATAACCATGAAAATTCCACTTAGGAACTGTTTAGTGCAAAAATATATCTACTTTGTTAAATATCCTTCATGATCTTGAAATAATTATAACTGCCAAATGCCCTAGTATTAGCTCAACTTGTTTCAAAGCTGTTTAGATCTTTAACAGAAATTTAACCAGTGTGCAGAGCCTGCAGAAGACATGATCTGAAATGAAGTTACGTTATTCATCTTAGATTTTACATAGTCTCCATCCTACTTTGCATCACTGGTCAGATAAAACGGATGTTCCATTAATTTGATCAAGAAGTTTGTAGAGAATTCAGACTTGAGATGCTTAAAAATATCTGAAATCTCCTGCACTGTGAGTTTATGTAATTGTCACTGACTTATGGCTGCAGCTTCTGCCAGAGCAGTTTGTGTTGACTATTTTATATATTGAATGTGCACTTGACCTGCTCAATTTTAAAAAGGCGTCACATGTCCATCTAAAAAATCATTGTGATTTTTTTGTTAGTTTTCAGTATTTTTATTGTTACTAGAGTAAAGATCTGATTACTCTCTCTCCATCCGTCCATCCATCCTTCCTCCCTTCCTTCCAGACAACAACAGAAACAACACAACTTCTCCACATCAAAACTAGCAAGAACATATTTAGCATACAGTGATAGTGAAAGTGTAAAGATGAGTGACTGTGTCTTAACTGGGGAAAGCAGGTTTTGCTTTTGTTTTGGAAATTGGCTAAATTAGGGCTGCTCTTCATGCTAAGTTCTGTATTTTTAGCTATTATGATTTTATGATTTTTGGTTATCAGTATTCCACAACATAACATCATGTAGTGCACTTGGGGTTAATGCTCTAGTTCCAGGTACCTGTCCCAGAAGAGAAGAACTACATATCCTAGAGAACTTTGCATTCAGAGAGGAGATAAAGCCCCTGGCACTGTCACGAGACCAGGCACTCTCCGCCCTGCTCCTTGTCCCGACCTCAGTATTAGTGTGGTTAGGCACAATCTGCCCTTGCTGAAACCATGCCAGCTGTCTCTGATCACTGAATAATAGAGAAAATAATAGAAAATACAATAATAGAGAAACAGTATTTTAAATAAGTCACTGTATATTACCGAGAAGTGGCACTGGAGACTATACATTTCCTTGCATGCTATAGAACTTCAATTATTTTATTCATGTTATGTTTAATGCTTCCTTTTTCATTTCTCTAATATAAATCTATTTTGAGATCATGAGTAAGATATTTCACTATAAACTTAGAGGAGGTTTTTTTATATGTAGTACACTGCGTACATTTAGAAACCGACAACTCAGTAGTAAATTAGTTAGACATTAGTAATCACAAGATTATATCTTGCAATGAAATTTTCATAAGGAAAAGAAGTTCAAATTTTCTGAACTCTTATTTCATTTCATTAATGTCAATGTTTTGATTAACATTTCACAATATTTTATTTCATTTATTATTATGTATTGGACCAGGGTGATATTTTACATTAAGTAGTTTTTGTTAAAACAAGTGTTTAGTATTGTTCTATAAGAAATTTAAAAGCTTATACACTTCATTTAAATGTTCATTCAGCTGAAATTGAAATGGTTGGCTTTCCAACTGAATGTAGCAGAAAAGTAAAAGCAACTCCCTTAACAGTAATTTAAAATGAAGCTCAACATTTCAGTTAAGTTCCCATCAGTTGTTATTGTTGTGTTCTGAGCTGTTAAGAATCAGATGTGGTTGAATAGTAAATGTAATTTCTGTTATATGTTGGATTTCCTCCTCTTACGTGAGTGTGTTTTTGTTTTAGTTTGTTTGTTGTTGTAACCTTTCCAACCTTGTATTTTGCTTTTCATAAAATATACATTTATCTGAAGTGTGTGGATAAGGTACATGAAGATGGAGAATATGTAATGCAAGGCAGATGTTTTTTTTCTGAGTCTTTGAAATTTATAATTGGTTCTCATTAACGTTTTTGGGGGTCATTTTAAACATATATGTGCTTTTTGCTATAATTGGAACTTAGTTACAGTTATTAGTCAAGTCTTAAATTTCAAAACTGTAAATATTTTAGTTTATACATGTATATACAAGTTTATACACATATAAACAACTTTATACACATATATATTTAAAAAGGCATGGGAAGGTACAATAGAAAAACTTGTGAAATGTAAGCAATTTCCTCGGGAGAGAGTCAGGAATGAGAAATCTTTTCAATAGGTTGAAAAGAGGTATCTCAGCATTACCACACATGTTTAATTTACTTAGCTTATTCTTATAGCATCTGTCAAAACGCACAAATTTGAAAGCATTCATCTAGAGAGAAGTATGTATCTATGTAATTGCCTGTCAGGCTGAGTAATTTGTTTAATGGCCCGGGCTAGAAGAATATCAATTAATTGTGAAGATTAACAGAATCTCTTACATGTAACAAATTGCATGTTTGGGGCCAAACATCATCTCAAAACCAATTTGACTTTGTAACATCTACAAAAAGTAGCACCAATCACTCACACCTGATATTCAAGTTCTGAAATTCTATCTGCCTTGATCAAATGTCTCGAGATGAGTAGAATAAAAAATGATCTGTCACATCTGTCACGTTGAAGGGAAATTAAAAAAAAAAAT
Organism: Gallus gallus; assembly: GCF_016699485.2. Taxonomy (NCBI): domain Eukaryota; kingdom Metazoa; phylum Chordata; class Aves; order Galliformes; family Phasianidae; genus Gallus; species Gallus gallus. The sequence goes on along the minus strand of NC_052533.1, from coordinate 71,992,669 downwards.
GTTCTTTTTGTCTGTTGTTATCTTCGTTATCTACACTGCTAGTTTTTTTGACTCTTACTGTGGAAGAAGAGTGAACTTCTGGAGGACTGTTTCTCTTTCCAGTGTAGGATCAAGTCTGGCCACAGAGCAGGTGTTCAGTCAGTTGCTCAGCTTTTTGCCAGCTCAACTGCAGATATGATAGACGAACCTTGATTGGGCCAGCAGAGGAAAGCAAGAACCCCCTTCTCAGATATTCTGGCAGGGATGGTAGGGTAGGTTATCTCTGCTGGCATTTACTCTTATTACAGAAGCTGTGAGTTTTGTCATTATCAAGGAAGAAGAAAAAAAATCAAGGAAGAGCAGTTCTTTTCATGTCTGATCCTGTAAAAAAATGAAGAAGCAACGATGGACAATTATTTTTTTTTCCTATTAATATATAATTTGAGCTGGCTACTAAGTTGCTGCTTAGTTCAAAATATTGATAATAATGTTTCCTAGAAATATTCCTGGGAAAAAGAACCTTGTATGTCTTCTCAAATACACTTGCCTCTGTTCTCACAAGCTCATTCTTCTGTGTAGAAGGCTGTTGTCTTGTGAATAGGGTGATGCAATTACCAATGTGTGGCAAACTGACAACACTCAGGCACTTTCCATTGGCATGTAATCATGGCTGTGCGAATTTCTTTTCACAGCCTACATCAAAGGGTCTTTCTTTGACTGTGGACTGAGAAGGGAAAGATCTGGGTTTAGCAGGAAGTTCAGAAAAAGCATGCTTTTTTTTTTTTTTAGCAGAAATACTTTCACTTGAAAGTGTGCATGTTGAAAGGAGATAAAAATAGGTAAAATGGATAGGGGTTTGATGTGAATGAGAAGTGCTGAAGACTTAGGCTTGGGGAGACCTGGCAGATGAGTTAGAGGAAAGGAGGATTTGAGTCTCTAAGAACAAAGGGTTGAAGGTGTGAAGGGATGAAATTAGGGATAAAGACGTCTGTCAGACAAGTTCTTCTGTATAGGCACTTTTCTCATGGAGCTGAGTTATGGGGGATTTTGGCTCTCTGGGTGAAAGGAAGGTAGACGATCATGCTTTGTTCTGTGTGAGAAGGTAGAGGTGAATAATCTCTGTTCCACTGTTATGGGTGCAAAGATCTGAGTTCATCTTCTCACTTATGTTGGGATGATTTGGCTGTATGAGCTTGTTTTTTCTGGCTCCCATGTGATCCAGCATTTAGGAATTTTTTGTTTGTTTGTTTTAAGTTAATGATAATTGTGCTAGAGAGGCATACAGTGTGGATGTTGGCTTATGAAAACTCATTTTTGCATATTTCATTTGATTATGCATAAGGTGAAAAAAAATGGATAACTCCTCGCCCATGCCTGCTGTTTGATTCTGTAACTCATAGTGTTCTAAAACTATCTGGGGAGCTGGCAGAACAAACCCTCTGGCAACTGTAGCTCTGCAGGAACATAAAAGGTCATCTGGCTACATAATTTGTCACTGATTTTGAGACACTTTGGTTGTCTGAACTTGGTATTCTAAGATAGATAGAAAATAGTCTTAAAACTTAAGCTTCTTGTTGCCAGGTTTTCTGCACAGAATGAATTTGATAGTTCTTAAAAATATCTGGGCATTATTCTCACATATATCATCTTTTAAAGTGTTGATTAAAAATTGTGTTAGTTTTTAACTTTGTGTATTAGTTTGGTGTGTGTTGAGAAAGACACTGTTATTGAGAGGAATGTGCATTTATTTTATGTAGGTCATGCCAAAAGTAATGCCTCCTACATATCTGTGTGGAAGCTACAACAAAGAGCACAATAATGCTATCTGATAGAGCAAATTCTCAACTACAAAACTCTAGTTTTCAACATAGTCTCCATTGTTAACTATAAATTTTAACCATTGAAGAGCAAGACCTGCAATCTGTGCTCGTAAAAATCTGCTTCAGTGGAGGTGACCCACTGTTGCCACTGCTAAAATGCACCACTCACAACCTCACTGTGAAAACATCCATTGTTTGGTCTCTGTAAACATTCGGCATGTGTTGATGAATGTCAGTGGCTGCCATTTTTTGGAGTAATTCAATTCCACTCCTTTGCTTCATATGCATTTCCATGTCAGACACCATTTTGTCAGACTGTTCCTCTGCTTCCATCTGTCGCATGGCCACAGCATGTAACAGAATATGGATGGAAATCTTCTACTGCCATACCACCAACATGTGCCTCTGACATTGTGGCTCAACATAATAAATAAGAGATGATATATTTGGAGTAGCCTTTATTTCTTGTAATAATAAAACTTTATGGATATTTTTAAAGGGATAGTTATGTTTTAATGAAACAGCTTTAATGGTCAGTGGCTCACCTAGAAAATTCTGGAAGACTGTGAAACCTGAGCAAGTTAGGAGTAATTGTATAAGAAGTTAAAAAGGACTATGCTTTTTACTTGCTGAGGTGATGGTCTACTTGAAAATTTCTTATGATCAGTTCATTTATGTCTCTGTTATTTGTTATCAGAATAATGACAAGATGTTAGCCTTGTATTAAATGGATTAAGTAGATGAATGTAGATCTCTTACCCTTGCAACAAGCATTACACAACAAGGACAAACATGAGTTGAAAGGGCAAAATATATTGATCATGTAATCATTAGTGGCTTTACTAACTTCTCAGTGTAAGATGTTTAATGTATCCAGTAGTGACATGAGAAAATTTTACTAAAATTAAGTTCTAAGTTCTGATACCATTTCTGAATAAATTCAGATGGCAAATAATAGTTAAAAATATCAGGTCAAATGAGGATAAAACAATACAGGTTTAGATTGGAAGAGAACAAGGGAGCAGACAGAGGATGAAGCTGAAATCTGTAATACAGGAGGAATTAATACTGGAAGAAAAAAAAGAAAAAAAAAAAAAGAACGGAAACAAATTGAATTGAATTGCAAAACACCAAGGAAGTTTTGTAGTGGTGGAGAATGAAGAATGAACATATACTGTTATTGAAAAGAAACCACATTGGAATAATGCAAAAAAAAACGAAAAGCAAAATATGTGAGATGGGATTGCAGTATTCAGTTTTTTACCATGGTTGAATTTACCTTGATGTTTCACTAGAAGGCAAATGGAGAAGCAAAAGACTCACATACAGAATGGTCACATGAGGCTGAATTATGGAGTATGATGCTCATGTGATAAAGCAGAATCAGTATTGCACATTACATTAGAGGCAGAGTATTAAATTAGATCACTGGTTTGGACAGAATGTTAGAAAGAGACCAGGCAGAGCCTGTGAAGGAAGAAGAGGTCATGGTATGCATTATATCAGCCAGCTGTTGGAGCTGGAGAAATTGATACAAATATACCATCTGCTGCCAGCTTTTGAAAACATTTCTAAGTGTAAGTTTTAATTCTAATCATAGATGCAAGACAATAAACATTGTTCAAGTAGGATTTTATATTTTCCTGGTTGTTTATCAGTGTTTTTTATTCTGTATTGGCATGAAATGAAGATGATTAGAATATGAGTTACATGGAACAGGAGTGCAAGCAATGAGGTTACAGACTACTATAATGTCTTCTGCCTTATCTTTAGCAAATTCCAAGCTAAAACTTAATAAATAAATAAAAATTTTAAAAAAGTCTCTATTTTGTCTTACTATTCAAAATTGACGTATATTCTCATTATGTTCTGATTCAAAAGCTCACATTCAAAAACTCTGGCTGTCTGGTATTTGTTTGTTGTCTATCTCTATTCACTTAATGTTATAGTACTTTATCTTACTGCAAATTTTTATTAAATCTGGGCTAGGTTTAGCAAAAGAAAATTTATCTGGTAGTCTTTTGAATTTGAAAACACTGAAATAAAAAGTATATAGCTATTTATTTTGTACAGTGTTCTTTTCCCATGTCCAGGAGACTTTATATTGGAAGGGGAAACACAGGTCACAGATATTATATTCATATTCTTGGTAGTTAATGAGAAGCATTACATAACAATATGCCATACTGCCACCGCTCAAAATAGCTGAGCATTTTCATATTGCATCCACTGCTAATTTATAGGCAAACAGCTGCATTCTGAATTATTTAGAACATTAGTACTTTAGGTAATGTACAGTTAATTGATACTTTGGGAGACGATCAGCTAGGCAGCATGTGTACAGATTCATGCCTTGCTTGTTGTGGTGACAAGACAGTTTATGAACTACTTCTGCTAGGGCAGCTCTCCTCTTTTGCTACAGCCATCCTGGAGAAGTTGTTGCTGCACATGCAAAAGCATTATAAAAAATCCACAAGATTTACTTTATTTATTTATTTATTTATTTAAATTTTCATGTTGTAAATTTTAAATACTTTTCTCAAATTGAAAGAGTACTGACCCACCTATGGAAGCATGCTCTATGTTTCAGTATTGATTTAACTACATACCCATCTGACTATTACATGCAGTTCTCTTGGGATGTTGAACTGCCTGTTTCATCAGTCATTGTTAAGAGGATAGCATGATTCATTGAACTGAAACAGGAAAACTACAATGTGACTTATGAGGAAAGTGTAAATGGAAGAGAAAATATGGTACTGAACTGATATGGGTGCACATTTGCCTTCATGGAGGGTAGAGAAGCTACTGTATCTGTGTGTAATTTTTTTGTAGCCATAAAGATTTCATTTGTAAGTAAGCAGTATGTGATCATTTGCCTCTAGATGGCAGTTTTTGTTAAGTTTTGTTGTAAATAAACAGGTAGTCTTTCAGGACGGATTATTCAGCATAGGCACTAGCTTCATCCTACAACTTTTTTCAGTGCACTGGATATATATTCATATATCTTTCTCCATGGTAAGAAACTGGTGTTCAGATCCTCCTCTGTTCCCTGTACCTTCTGGACCTCGATTTCCATATTAAGTCAGTAGATAAAGTCAGAAATAAACCTCTTCTAGGAGATTTTAAATTCCTCCTTTAAAAAGTTACTGAATTAAGTAGATCAGGAACATCTAGATTTATTTTTAAATGTTATAAAAAAAATGTTATAAAATCTAAAATGTTGTATGTAGGCTACAGTCACAGGAATACTTGGAGGAAATTCTAATTTTCTCTCACTTTGTGAAACTGTTCAACTGCTTATAAACTTCTGAAAGACAGATAAAGCATATATGGCAATCTCCAGATGAACCAGTGTGTAGCTAATGTATCCTACAAGAAGACAAGGCGGAAGAGTGCGAAACACTTGTTACTTTTGAACTGTCACATTTTTTTTTCTGATCTAACCACATATATACATATAATAGAAAAAAGGTACTTAATTACATAAGCAATATTATTATTCTTTTCAGTAAAGTAAAATGCATACTCCTTTATCTGCCACATTTTTTTGTTTAATACTAGGTTTGTCTGAATAAGTGTGTATGTGTCAGAAAAATGTATGTAAAGTATGTTAAGAAATGCTCAGAATCCAGAATGACTGTATTTTGTTCTGCAGAGGAGAATAAAATGAAACCTGATTTTAAAGATTATACTTTGAAGTATAAACAGGCATTTGGGCAGCAAGACTGTGCTTAAGGAGAACTGAATGTGCCCTTCAGAAGGCAGAGAAAAGCTTTACCTTGTAAACCTTCAGTAGCATTCCTTTTTAACCCACTCTTAATACCTTATTTGTGGATGTAAAATGATACTGATAATTTAAGATATATTTTGTTTTAATTTGAAAATCAGTATTCAGCAATATTCATTTCACACATGGTAATGAAGAAACAGTAATATAGTTAGCAGTACTCTTTTAATTAAACGTAATATTTATATTGGTTTTTCAAAGAGGGAAGCTAGCGGATGTATTTTCTAGAATCTCTTCAGCTGCAGAAGCACAAGATAGTAAGAATGGATACTGATTGTAGTTGTCACCTCTTCATGCAATATCTCAGGCAAACTCCTCTGTACTTTTGTGCCCCATATAATTATCCATTCACTACAGACAGCCAAAGCTGTAGCTCCTGTAATCACTAAAATCTAGGTCCTTATCTCAGAACAAGAACCTAATGATGTCATGGACAGACCCTTGAAGAATAACATTTAGGATTCTAAAGATTACACTTTGAAGTATAAACAGGCTTTGTGCAGTTAGACTGTGTTTAAGGAGAACTGAACCTGCCCCTCTAAAGAGGGCAGGGAAATAAAGGAACTGCAAAATGTTCATCAAAAATATCCTCAATGATTTTCAGGGAAGTAAAAATTTCCACAATGTCCTTGTACCATTCAGTTTGTTCCCTTCAATTGTGAAACTACCTATGTTACCTTTTAGTAAAGCTTTTTTTTTTTTTCCCCCCTCAAAATGAAATTTCCGTATATACAATACCAAAAAACATGGAGTCAACAGCAGTGTGGGAATCAACAGATTTGTGGATAAAATTATCTAGTTCACTTCCCCTTACAATCATGAAAATAAACAAGTTGTAAAAGTAAAATTAAATGCTCATGCATTCTCAGTTTCTCTGGTAAAGTTTTTTTCTTGGATAAGATTTCTAGGTGTTGATGGTAATGCCAAACAGGGAAAAAATAACTCTAAGAGACACAGTATCTGTCATTTTGTCTAGTGAGAGTTCTCTCAGAAACTACTATATACAGTCCTATAGTGCAAGATGTGTTTAAGTAAATTGGCTCATACTAAAAAACAGTAACCCGAGAATATGGAGCAAAAGAGGAGTTGTGTCTCTTTGTTTACACATGCAGTCTCTGTCGCTGCAAGTTCTTTTTTGATCTCTCTTTCTTGTCAGGATTATTTCCTGACCCTAAGGACAGAAGAGGAGGTTTCTTAGAATAGCTGGGTGTATGCCAAGAAACTCTCAACCATTCAATGAGATAACCTTACTGCATTTTTTTACCAGGCTTATTTTAGTTCACTTTAAAATATCATAATGGCTTATTTTGGGATGTGTTGATTTACAAAACTATATCTTACAAAGAAATGAACTGATCTCTTCCATATTTATAAATATCTAATGTGTTGCAGTAAAATGGATAGGGGCAGGCTCGTTTCAAGGCAACAAACATGAGACAATGGGCACAAATCGGAACACAGGAAGTTCCACACAAACATGTGAATAAACTTATTTACTGTGAGGGTGAAAGAACACGGGAACAGAATGTCCAGGAAAGCTGAGAAAAGCTGTGGAGTCTCCATCTCTGGCGATATTCAAGACCTGCCTGGACGCTTTCTTGTGCAACCACCTGTAGGGAACCTGCATTAGCAAGGAGTTGGACTTGATGACCTCCAGAGGTTCCTTCCAACCCCTATGATTCTGTGATACTGTGATTCTATGATTCAAAGAGTGAGTCTAAACAAAGAAATAATGAAACATTAATCACTGTCTTGCATATAAGGTAACATTTCTGAATACTTGAGCATATGAGAGTAATGTGCAGCTTACAAGAGCTTCTATTTTGCAGTTCTTCACTGCAGTGCCAGCAAGGAGCAATACTTTCACCAGTTTTCACAATGATGATACTTCAGTGCCTCTCATTATCATTGTGTTACCTGTCACATGCCTATCATGATTAAATAAACTCTCATCCAGCATATCTCTCCCATTAACAGCTAAGCTCCCCCTGTTAATCAAAAATCTCTGCTAGAGTCATCAGTTGCATATGCTACCGCTTGCAGTTGTTCTAGTGACATTTGAAAACTTGCTGCATATTTTGAGGCAGAAAGAATGTCCCTCAGCAACTGGGTTTTTATTCACTTTTTTAAGGAATTAAGTCTCATGGTAACTAAATGGAACAATTTTACACGTGAAATAAGCCAACCATTCAACTGTAAATACTGAGTCAGATTACAAAACATTCTAATTATTAAAATTAACATACTTCTGTTTTCCAAGGAAAGTGCTCTGGAGGATTTTGTACTTCCTAGCTGTAGGAAAATAAGTCAAATCCAGCAAACTGCTTGTGTAATAATTGAATGAGCAGGTTGCTGCTCTGCACTGAAATGAGCTAGGTTCTCTATAGTAATAAGAAAATTAATATGGAAATTAATGCTTCTCAAGTAATGTGTAATATGATTCTTCCTTTGCAATTTCTGGACAGTGTTATAGTGTTTTTGGAGACTTAGCTGGTAGATAAGAGCTCAGAAGTTAGGCACAGGAGAGAGGTGAGGAAAGGACATTTTCTGGAGACAATAAGCATGGAATTGAGAAGGATCCAAAGTTTTGCAGCCCTGAAAGAAATGATACGTTCAAATGATATTGTACAGATTTATACTCAGAGTGACTTAGAAGTAGTGTTTTCATTGCAAGAATATTCCATCTCCCAAAAGCCTGAACGAACAGAAGGTGAATTTTTTTTTTTTTTTGTATTTTGTTATATTGTTTTATTTAGTTTTGTTGGCAATGTTAATATAATCCTGGTTTGATTTATAGACTTTTCATGCTTTTTTAGAGATCAAATTTTTGATTTTGTATTAGCTACGGTTCCCATTGCCTAGGACTCTTAAAGAGTCCTTTGACAGCAGAAAAAAGGAATCTGATTAGTAAGCTTCTAAATTTAAGACAAAATTTAAGTAGACATTGGAAAATAATCTACTATTGCATTGTTCCTATTAAAACTGCTGTGTTTTGGAGCATTTTTTTGTTTTTATTATTAATTTTTTTAACCTGTCTCTGGATTAGTGTGATCTCTGCCAACCAAGCTGGGTATGCAATGGTTGTCCATCTCTTCATCCATGTATTCAATGGTTAACTAGTTGAATTGTGCATTAGGTTTGAGCATGGAGATGCTGGTGCTGTAGAGGATAGCTGTATGTGAGGCATATTTTAGTTGCTGGTATGATAGGTCGAGCAGAAATCCATTGTAATTCCTAGTAATCCATGAAGACCACTTCATCTGCTTCTAGTGTGAGTGAACTTAGACAATTAAGATGTAATTAGGGGTACTGGGATTTTGCCATCCCATTCTAACACCTCTTATTTTTCAGTGCATTGTAGAAGGTTTTTTAATGAACATGAGTGATCTTGCCTTTGTTGCCTCATCCCAGTTTGTATTTTGACATTGTCAGAAAAAAAAACCTGCCTGTTATTATCTGCTATCAAACTTATTAGTAAGTTACTCCCTGGGTAGAAAACTGCTGCTAACAATGCTGAGATGACCTTCTAGCAAGTGCCTTTAGAGGCTGAAAAAGGGCATAGTCAATGGACTGCAACTTTTTCCTTGTTCTATAAATCTACATGTGCTCATCATATTTGGCATAATAATCAAACTAATAAAGTTTCTATCTCTGAACATGATTCTAGTTCATTGCGCTGAAATGCCTGATTCCATAAGCTACACACTGAAACTAAATCATTAAGTAGCAACTAAAATGAAATATGTTTATAAAGCTATTTCCAGGTATTATCTAATGGATGCATATTATCGTACCACATCGTTTTATTTTCTCAGCAAATTGTTTCTAGGGGACATGTGCAGCAGAGTACTTATAAAATTTAATGCAATTCAGTGTAATGAAGAAATTTGCATTTGAAGCACAGTCACTTACAAATGTTATGGGACAAGCAGCATTCTATTAGAAGGCATTTGAAATGTTTCTGAACAGCAGCTGAGGAGGATATTTCCTGATGTTGCTCTATTACTGCAGCACATTTTCTCTTCATCTGTAACTACTTCTTAAAAATAGAAAAGGCAAAACGGAAACTTCAGTTACCGGAGAATACAAAGGACCTCAATTCATCTTTTGAGAGAAGTAATGAGCAGAAGGCAGCAGTTAGTCATCCACTGAAGCTTTCCAGTGGAGAGACTCTGATAATTTGATTGCTCATTTTGAAATAGAAGTTCTCCCTGTCCCCGGAAGGTTTTTCTTTTTCTTGGCAGCTCTGATAGGTAGGTTGTTTCATGAAGGAAAGGTAATGAATAACGGCTCATAAAATTTTCTTTGTCAAGCTCTCTCTTTTCCCATCCTCCTCCTCCTGTTGTTTCTTCCTGATTTTTAGTGGAAAAGGACCAAATAGTCTTCTGAACAACAGTTTGAGAAATCAGAAGTTTGTGTGTTTATTTTATATTAAGTTTTGGCCAACATATAAGTTGTCTTTTGTTTCTTCTATTTTTTAAATTCTCTTATGTTATTTGCCCCTTGTTTAATTCTGTGATGTTAACTCCATATGAAGAAAAAAGAAAAAAAAAATTAAGAGCTTTCAATTATGTTTCAGATTTTACCAGGATATAAATTAATAACCAGTATCACAAATTGCTATAGAATATTTGGAGTTGAAATATAAATGATCTAAAATTTATTTGGTGGTAATTTGGCTAAAATTACTGTTTTATAACTGCCACCAGTGCTAGAATCTAAAATGTGTATGTACTTCGGACAAGTATATTAGGCTTCAATGTCAGAACTGTTTTAAAACACTTCACCTTTTAGAGCTGAACAAGGATACTTAACTAGAAATGGACAAATAAGAAAAAAAAAAAAAAAGAGGTAGTGTATGAAGGCTCAACAAAAGTATGTAGGATTTGTGTAATTTGAAAATAAAGTACATAGGTTGAAATGCTTCCCTGTATATTACAAATCATAATGCTAGAGTATTAACACAACTATTATTCAAATAACAGACCAATAGTTTCAGGGGCATTAAGCATCAATGAATGTAAAATAATTTCAAGTAGCACTACAAAATAATCTTCTGGAGTTTTGACAAAATCAGTTGGGAAAAAAAATGATTAAACATTAGAAAATGAGTTGAAAATGTAGGTACTAAGAAAAATTCTACTTAGATATATCACCTCAGTTTACACCGAGCATTAGCAATTAATTTGGATGTTTTGTATAGCACTTAGAATTTTCTAGGTTCCTGTTAAAAGAGAAGGATATCTAAAAAATTATGAGAAAAAATTACACAGCAGCTGTATATTTCATCGACTCCCATAGAGCTACTAGGGCTTCTCTGAAAGTAATGCCTCCTACTTTATTATATTGACTCATGACATCAGAGGTGAATGTTGGTGGATGGCAGTAGAGGCTGAACCTTCTCAACAGTATTCCATTACATTTTGTTGCTGTGCAACAGATGACAGCAGTCTGACAAAACTGCATCTGACATTGAAATGTGTATGAAGCAAAGGGGTGGAACTGAATTCCTCCATTTGGAAAAACAGCACCCAATGACATTCATCAATGCTTGTTGCATGTTGATGAAGACCAAACAGTGGATATTAGCACAGTGAAATTTGTCAGTTCAGATAACATTTTCCCAACAACACCATCATAGCAGCTGTGAAACAGTGGGTCACCTCCCAGAGTGCAGATTTTTATGAGCACAGCATGTTGTCTCCTGCTCTTAACTGGCAAAGTTGCATAACTAATGGTGATGACTATGTTGAAAAACAGTGTTTTGTTGCTGAGACTTTGCTCTATCAAATAGTGTTATTGTCCTCTTTGTATTTCTTGTAGTTTTCTTGGAAATAAGTAGGAGGCATTACTTCCAGAGAAACCTATGTATTTCGACTGTATTTTTATTTTGAGAGCCTACTTCTACAATTTATGAATCCTTCAAGAGCAAAGAGGGGAAATATACTTTAGAAATTTAAGTTATTCAGTATATTAGAGGATCAAGCTATCATGAAAGATATATAACAATTAGTCAAAAATGGTTTGGTCTTTGTGAATTTCATCATCTCAGGAGAACTATAAATCAGAGGCAAGTATCTATAAATGTAACCTATGGAGGGATATAGACTCCACAACAGTATGCTTGATCAGCTTATTTGGCACTGTGATTTAGGTAGAGTGACATTACATAATTTGTGATGACTTTGTTCTGACATCTTCCCATCACAAAGGATTGATGGACCAAAGTCACAGAAATGTCATTGGTGATAAATTCAAGCTAGGCTTTAATCTTTCTCACTTGATGTAACATCAAAGAGGAATAACACAGCCTGCAAGATACTTTAGACAATTTATTAAAGAAAAAAGATCCACAACTGACAGTTTGAGTGAAAATTGTATTGATTATTTAAGGTACATTTTCCTTCTGAGTTTGTAGGGATTTCACAGATAAAGGTTCCAACTAACCAGAATTTCAAGAAAAGGAAACCCCTTGTATTTCTGTAGTTAACATATGTCTTATCTCTCAAGCAGATTTAATCTTATTGTTAAAAGGGCCTTGAAAAAAGTGATATGTTCAGTATCTAATTTTAGTAATAAAAATAGTTATTATTGAGAACAGTGCTACTGACAGCTTTTTTTCTCAAAATGGAGCTGATGTATTTAGTCCTTCAAAGCTTCAGGTATTTGCTTTAAGTGCCAGAAAGGAAGCTGAAGTTGTCCTTTGATCCTTCAGTAAGTAAAAACAGGTAAGACAGAACAGCAAATAACTTCATAACTAGTTCCAGTATCTTTTCAGTGAAGTTTTAATGAAATGTAATACTAAGAGTTTATACTATCCATTCCGTACTAAAAATCTATACTAACTTTTCAAAAACAGGAGTGTTGAGATCACAATCTGTGTGTATGATCACAACCTGTTTTCACCACTGATGTACTTCAATGTACATCACCACTGATGTTTTAATTGTCTCAGATGTCTCTGTCCAATGACAAATACAATATCACATTCAGTTAATGACTAAGCTATTTAATTTAAAACCAGCAGAGAAGCTCACAGACAGATGGTGAAAAAATGGGACTAGATATTGATAAAACAACTGTTAACATATAACTTCTCAAAGTGTTTTTTCAAAACCTGATCTCTCCAAAATGAAAAACAGAAATACAGTATATACAAACCATAAAGTGCTCAAGAAGAATAGATTTTTTTTTTTTTTTTAATATTGACTCAGTCCTTGATCTTTCTCTTTTAAGGAAAACAGAGTCCTTTCAACTTTTTTATTATAATATATATATATATATTTTACCAATATAAATACTCATCCAATAGAAAGAATTTATGTTTTATCATTTCATATGCAAGTCACGAAAGGCCTTTACTTGCTATTAACTTTTGGCCATTTCTAAATTCGGGTGGATTTGAACCCATGACCTCAAACTGAAAGGCTCCAAATCCCATTACTAGACCTGCGATCCACACGGTTCTCTTTAATATATATATTTTTCCACTGTAGAAGTTCTGCTAAGCTGACCTATATTAAAAAAAAAAAAAAAAAAAAGTTTTAACATTCACATCCCATTTTTATTTCACTAACAAGGATGCAATTACTTTCTTTTTCAAAAGCTAGTCTCTGCCAGATTGTTTTCATTGTATTTTTTTCCTCATGCTGGAAGTGACTTTTTTTTTCAAACTTAGAAAATGTTATTTTAAGAGGCATCTTGGAATTTAAAGCATAAGTCTTCAATGTTTCTCTGATTTATTCTTCAATTAAATCATAGCAAGTTTGTCTGGATTGGAAAGTAAACAAAAACCCTCCCTCGTAATTTTTTTTTTTTACTTTCTTGTTGTTGATAAAATAATCAATAATAAAATATAGCTTGGCTGATATACTGAGCAGCAGTTCCTTTTCAAGAAATGTCTTATCTGTTTCTGTAAAAAATGATACCAAGCCTGAAAGGTTATGGATATTTCAGCAGGAATAGATTTTCAGTCATTGGCTAGCAGCATGTCCCTCTGACATTTTTTTAGACACTTCATCAAAGACAGCATAATTAACCTTAGAGCCATGGATAAAAGTTGCCATCATCAACTGACAGAATAACTTTGTGTTCTAATTGCTGCTGTTCAGTTGTATGGTGGTCATTTAATAACACTTCTTTCTGCACTGAAGGTGTATCAGAACTCTTTACCATCAGTCCAGAGAGAATTCTACCCCCTATCTCTCTATGCAAATATCCACTACTAGTGTTTAAGAAATGTAACTTGCACATTGAAGCTTAAGCAATATGTTAGTCAAAAGAGGAACAACAAGAAATGATTACGTCACTTGAAAAGAATAGTGCCAGTACAAGATACCTGTGAGCTTTATGTAGCAAGGAAGTAATGGGAAATGTGCATTATTTTTCTATCCTTGGGAGAGGAGAAGAAAAGAAAGTAAATTTAGTGTTTGATGGTAGTTTATAATATTTATAAATTAAAAAAGGATATTTTCCTATTTTGCATGATTCCTATCTGCAAAGATCCACTGAAGTTAAAAAGAAAAACATACATGCATCTGAATGAGTAGAGATTTATCAAAGAATAAATATATTCGGGAAGAAATCAAAATATCTTCATGCAACTGCTACAGGTTTGTCTCCAACTATAAATATTTATATAATGCAAATAAATATTACAGTTGCTTTTTTTTTTTTCTAAAGATCGTGCTAAATATGTTTAACTTGACTGTATAATAACCTTTTGAATTTGGAATATTCTCTTTACAAGTATGAAACAAACCATTTCTTTCTTTTAGTATACTGTGGAGATCTGCGTTGATAATTTCCTTTTCTGTTCATGGGCTTCTTGTTTCTTGTTTTGATTTTAAAGCCCAGTTTCTTGGACCAGAATGTCTTACTAAAGAGAATTAATTCTATTTATTTGTCCACCAAAAAAAAGCTTATTCTAGAAATAGTAAAGGGAATTATTCTAAACTGAATTATTTTGGAATTAGAAAACTGCATGATCATATTTGAAAATGCTGAGATTTAGAATGAGTTAATCATTTTTTCCACTTGACATATGAAATTAGTAAATATATATACATATATATTTCCATGATAAAACAAGTAAGAGTTACCTGTGAATGTTTTTTAACTGCTTGAAAATATTGGTAGGCAGCTTTTGTTGGCTCTTAGGTATTCCTTCTTCAACAATGCAGTATACAACTGCCAATATATGCTCTTGATCAGAATAATAAGTGCAATAGCCAATGACATAATCTCGTTCTTTTTTTCAATTTGTGCCATTTAAGTACTTCATTTGTACTTGGTACATCTTGCCTTTAGTTCACTACACAGTCCCTCTGAATTGGTCATATTTTCCCTGTAACAATTCTGCTTACCCTCTTACTCTCACAATTATCATCTCCCATAACCTGAGCTGTTCACAAGTGAGCTGCTCACTTGTAATTAACATCTTCTTTAAGTAAATAGCTTTTCCATTCAGCCTCTTCTTTCCACAGTTTCAGTAATTTCAGTAATTTCTTTTCATGCCCTAACATATTTTATAACTTCTTGATAACAATTATTTGAATGTGGATATCTCCTGTGTTTCTCCCCTCCGTAGACTCACTGTCCCTGGGCAAAAACTCTGTGTAGTCACAGCAGTTGCCTCGTTACCTCATCCACTTCTAGCAGTTGCTGATTTCTCTTTTTTTGTCTATTGTGATTCTTCAGTTCCTATAGAAATCTGTTCTACAAGACATTTTAATGTGATATTTTAGGTCCTTTTTGTCTGGAGACAGGAGAGGTACCCCCAGGCTGAAAGACTGCCTGGACTTCAGCTTGAGGATATAGGAGAAGTGTTCCAAACCTGTAGCTTCACAGGATCGGCTGGGTGAGTCCAGAGTAACCAAGAATCATTAGGTTTTGTAAAGCTTGTTACAGTCCTCCATTTTTCAGGTGCAAGCCAAAACACAGTTCATATAGACTATGTAAAAACACATAGTGCTTTCATTACTCTTAAATTTCTGCATCTGCAGAAATAGCAGTTCTTCATTTCATGTTTTTATAGGATTTCTTTACACCTACTATGAAAAGAAATGTTTTTTTAGAAATCGTGAATTTTCTCTGAAATAGGCTCATAGACTCATAGAATCATTTAGGTTGCAGAAGACTTGTAAAATCATCCAGTCCAACCATCACCCCATCCTCTCCATGTCTAATCCCATCAAGGTCTCCTTGCCAGGATAGCTACATCCTTGACCCAAGAATCAATGGCTTTAGCTCTTTTTGTCTGGAAGAATTTCCAATTTGTCTCAGGGAGAACTGTAAATCTTTTTTAATAAGATGAATAGAGAGGCAAGAACTGCAATGGAACATCAGGAACAATATACAAAGACTGCTCCAAAAGTATTGTCTCCTATTTTATTATTTTGACCCACAGTCTCAGAGGTGGATGTTGGTGGTGATATGGCAGTAGAGGTTGAACTTTCCTACTAATATTCCATTATATTTTGTTGGGATGTGACAGATGGTCACACACTGTGGTCAGTGGAGTTAAATTCAGTTGGCGACCAGTCCCGAGTGGTGTCCCACAGGGCTCGACACTGGGGCCGCTTCTATTTAATATCTTCATTGATGATCTTGATGAGGGGATTGAGAGCACTCTAAGTAAGTTTGCAGATGATGCCAAGCTGGGAGGGAGTGTAGATCTGCTGGAGGGTAGAGAGGCACTACCAAGGGACCTGTATAAACTGGACTGATGGACCAAGGTGAACTATATGAGTTTCAATCGGGCCAAGTGTCAGGTCCTGCAGTTTGGTCACAACAACTCCAGGAAACCCTACAGGCTTAGAGAGGAGTGGCTAGAAAGCTGCCTGACAGAAAGGTACCTTGGTGTACTGATGGGTAGTCAGCTGAATATGAGACAGAAGTGTGCGTAGGTGGCCAAGAAGGCCAGTGGAATCCCGGCTTGTATCAGAATGGTGTGATGAGTAGAATTAGGGAAGTAATCCTGCCCCTGTACTCGGCACTGGTGAGGCCCCACCTTGAGTACTGTGTTCAGTTTTGAGCACCTCAGTACAGAAAGGACACCGAGGTGCTGGAGCAGATCCAAAGAAGGGCTACAAGTCTGGTGAAGGGCTTTGAGAATATGCCCTATGAGGAGAAACTGAGGGAGCTGGGGCTGTTTAGTCTGGGGGAGAGGAGGCTGAGGGGAGACCTTATTGCTCTCTTTAAATACCTGAAAGGTGCTTACAGTGAGAGCGGGGTAGGTCTCTTCTCACTGGTGACAGGTGACAAGACAAGGGAAAATGGCCTCAAGTTGCACCAGGGGAGGATTAGGTTGGATATCAGGAAAAACTTCTTTACAGAAAGGGTTGCTAAACTTAGGCTCCCCAGGGAGGTGGCTGAGTCACCATCTCTGAATGTGTTTAAAATCCATTTGGATGTGGTGCTCAGGGACATGATTTAGTGGTGGGTTGTTAAAGTTAGGGTAGTGTGGTTAGGTTGTGGTTGGACTTGATGATCTTAAAGTTCTTTTCCAATCTGATCAGCTCTATGTTTCTATGATTCTATAGCAGCAGAGGGACAGTCTGACAAAATGTTGTCTATGTCAGGGGGTTTGGAACCTGATGGTACCTTGAGTCTCTTCCAACCCAAGCCATTCTATGATTCTATGACATGGAAGTGCATATGAAGCAAAGGAGTGGAACTGAATTTCTCCAAAAAATTGCATTCTACAAAAATAATGGCACCCACTGAAATTTGTGGGTCCTTGCAGAATGTTGATGGAGACCAAACAGCGGATGTGAACACAGTGAGGTGGTGGGTGATAAGTTTCAGCAGTGACTAGAGTGATACAAAAGACAAGTCATGTTCCAGATGTGCTTGCAGATTTTCACAAGCATGGCACGCAAGCTTTTGTTTATCAGTGGTGGAAATGTATAGCTAATGGTGGTGACTATGTTGAAAAATAATTAATCAAGGTTTATTGTTTTTATGAATCTATACAGCTATCTTCTGAAAAAAGAAAATGCACAATGCTGCTTCAACAATTTATGATAGGAAATACAATGACCTACCAAAGAATTAGATTCCTAGATCTGAATTCAGATCCTGAACACTTGATTATAACAGTCTCAGTTTCAGCATATCTGAAGGAGATAATAATAATTTCTTGCTTTTGAAACCTTTACATTGCAAGAGAAAACAGTTCTGGGGTTTTATTTGTCTGTTGGATTATCAGCACAGAATTATTGATGAAATATTTTCTATATAGCAATTGTCAGACTCTTTTGTTGTTTGTTTGTTGCTGTTGTTATTTGTTTCTTTGTTTTTAATTTCAACTACTTTTCTTCTTTAAAAGTAATTTGGGAAAGCACCATTGAGCTGAGAACTGTTTTCCATTTGAACATAGATACAATAATAGGGAAAAAGGTTGGAGAAGTTTCATCTTTTTAGGGGACAGGTTCATACAAAGCTCTTGAGTACCTCATTGCCTTAAGTGTGTTGGTATTTGTTTTTTTCATGCTTTCTTTTTTATTTTTTTTCTTTTTTGGCTTGGTTTGTTTTTTGTTTCTTATTAGTAAAAAAAAAGTGCAAGTTCTTTTCTCTTTTGAAATCCAACCAGTTCAGAATGTTTGTAACATATATCTTCCCTTGCAGTTATTTCATGTTTGTGGAAAAGAGAAAAAAGTATTCTATCCTTGAATTAAAAATTGAAAAATAAAAATAAAATGGGAAGTGCCATGTAAGGAATGAGTGTTGTGATCCTCCCTTGTTTACAGGCAAAGGAATATTAAATATATTTCTTTTTTTTTTACAAATCACCTCTTTAAAGGTTGCAAAGAATTTCAAATCAAACAAAACCAAAGCAAACAAAAACCATCTTTTTTCTGAATGTTAAAATAATTCCAAATCATTTTCTAGTCTATTAAAATTAATTGAATCATCTGTTCACCTCAGTTTAAAGTTATGTATCAGAATTGCATTTGACACCTTTGTGGTAAGATGTCAATCACGACAGAGTGTAGCAGAAGAAAAAAAAGAAAAATTGATCAAACATTCAAAGAGCTTATCTGGAGAAAAGGACAAAATATCTTCCTACTGAATCTATTAAAATAGTCCTGCTTTCTATTGGAAATATTCCCTGAAGTATTGGGCAATGTCTGTGTTTGTCAGAGTTTTGATGTTTTAGATTCTTGCTAGTAAACTTTGTTGCCATCATATTTGGTTGGTTTACTTTATGCTCCTGATAGTTGCCTAAGTGACAAAATACATGAAAATTGTCAGTAAGTGATATAGTCTTTTTTTATAATCTTACTAGTAACAATCAAAATGGAATATGTTATAGTTTCCAGATCTTGTTTAACAGTATGACAGAGTGATCAGAATTATTCTTGAATGATCAAAAGAAAATAAAATTTCATTCTAATGGAATAAGATTCAAATGTATTTTGATTAATGAGAAGTATATTGATGGCAATTAGATGGTCTAATTAGTTCATGCGGATGCCATATCTAAATGGTATGATATGTATCTGTGAATAACAATGTTACATTGCTTCTACTGCTTTAATTCACAGATAAGAAAATAAAAGAAATCCATGTTTTTGCTTTCATTTCTTCATGTTTTTTTTCTTTCATTTCTTCATATTTTTCCTTTATGTGTGCAAAGACAAAAAAGTGCATGTAGTATCCGAACCTTTCAAACAGCATAAATTTTCATGACAGACACTGATATTTTAACTCTTCTAGACAAACTGAAAACAAAAAATCAGGCCCTTATTTGCAACCTAATTAAATTAATATTGATTTAAAAAAATGTGTGGCCTTAAAACAAATACATCTGTATTTTGTTACTGAGAGCAAAGTGAACCTGAAATTCTAGATTAGGGTAAGAAACTTCTTCCAATACATAAAAACTTTTAAACTGTATGTTTTACCACTTCAACCTGTAAAAATATTTTCTTAGTGTCAATTGTATACATGCAGTATTTCACCACATCTGTGCTGATTCCCAAAAAATATACAGATCTTTACATCTCAGGTTTTATGGGTTTGTGCTGTTTTTTGTTTGGTTTGATTTGTTTGTTTGTTTCTCTTTATAAATTGAAGATGGTAACAGAACATGCAATTCCATTTTTAAGTTGTCCAGAGAGCTAGGTCACAACATCTTAAACCTAAACCTCACATATATCCTACAAACACTCTTGTAAATGCTCTTCTAAATACCAATTATGCTGTAATCTAGAAAAGGTGTGAGATCTTAAATGTTCCTCCTGAAGCTATAATTCAGCTATACTATAGAGCTTTCATATTTTTCTTTAATATTTTACGATCTGCATCATCATTTTGAAAAAAAAAAAAACAAAAAACATAGGGATAACTATAATATATCCTACTGTGCTTTAGGGCACAAGTAGACAAGATTAAGACTGCAATGAATCATTTCTAAAAACATTTGTGGTTGGAAATTTCAGGCAAAAAACAAATGATTACTTCATATAACATTTAGAGTTATGTTCCCCTGTTGGGTACAGGAGTAAAGGGAGAAAGAAAAACTGTTCTCATCTTCCAATTACATGATACAGGGGCTGAGGACAGCCCTTGGAGGCATATTAATCATCTGTCAAATTGATACTTAGCTAAAGGACCAAATGATATTTTCCAAACTAACACTGTGGGTTTTTTGTTTATTTTGTTTTTTTCCAAAAGTTGTATAATGATTTAAAGGTCAGTTAAATGAAAAGTGTCATTTTCATTTGATTTAGTGACTATTGATAACGAAAACATCTACCTTAGCATATTTAAGACCAAATAATGCTTCCAGTGTCTGCTAGTAGTTTTATTCTATTTATTTGACTACATAGTTTTCTTGGAATCCTCTGTTCTCAACAAGAATATGATTATTACAGTGTCTATTGTGAACTGATGATAATCTTTTACATTATCTGCACTCCTTTAAGGCAGGTATGAGCAAAATGCTTTACTCACAGGCCTATTCTCTCATCTGTCAGATAGCTCTGAGCAGAATGTAATGATACCTGCTTCACTTAAATGATTGCTAATGAAATGGTCTGATTTCTGCCTTAGAGAACTTATGTCATGACAACTTGATAGTTGCAACTTGATAGATGCAACTCTACTAGCCTTCATCCCCTCCAAATTTTATATGCAGTGTGTATTCTTAAATATATCATAGAGGGCAGCCAGCTTATCTTATTGCAAGAAAGAGGGCAAATACCTTTTTTGATGAAGCCTAGTGCTTTTTGGTGAAAAGCAGCTAAGTACAATCATTTATCACAAAAGGTCGCCTTGTTTGTATTGACTCTTATAAATGAAAATATCTCCTTTGTCTGTGATTTATTATTTCATTTTTAGGTAATTCTTGTTGACAAACTTTTTTTTTTTTTTTTTTTGGTCTTGTTCAATTGTTCTTCAATATCTTTCAAAAGAAAATGTAACACTAACAGGTCATGGAAACATGTGTCTTGATAAGGTCACATACAACAAATGCTTCTTTTACAGACAGTAGCTGAAGGCTGAAAATTGTTTTAAAATGACCTTGTTCAAAAGCAAGTCCAAAAAATATCTTAATTAAAACAAACAGACAGTGCTCAGTGCTTTGACAGAGCAACTACAGATATGTTCATAACAGATCTTAACATACATTATCACCCATGGAAAAAGGAAAACTTAGAAAAGCAAACAACTGGAAAGTGGATTATACTGAGGGGATGAATACAACACACAGAAGCAAAACTGAAATAACTGTTGTACAAAATTTTGTTTTCAAAAATGGTTTAACATAAATTCATACATGGCATGTGAGAGAAGGTGGATATGAATTGTAATTTATATAAATAGCCCACAAACTGTGAACAGAAACCAAGAGAAGACTTCTAATGAAAACAAGAGATATGCCTTGAAAGTAAGGAAATTATTTTTTAAGATACCATCAATGGTTTTGTTAATAAAAGCACAAAACTATTACAAATCAGTTAAATATTCATGCTTGCAGAAGTAAATACACAGAATATACTTTATAAGGAATTATTTTATCTCCAACACCTGAACTTTTTTTCAGAATCACCATAAGTTTCTTGAGTGTGTGCATTTGAAACATGAACTCCCTTTTAAGTCTTTGAGGCACAATTAGTCTTGAAAAGGGACAACAGGTACCATTTACACTGCAAGCACTAAATAAATACTTTTGTCATTATTAAGTTCAGAATACCCAGGTTGAATAGGGAATTACTTTTTAATATGGTGGTTATAAGGGTGCTGTACCATTTAATATACAGCTTTTACTTTGACGGTTATAATTGTGGCTAATTTCCAGTGATTAGATTTTAAAGTAATTGATATACCTATGTACTTAAAAGGTACTCATTAAGTAAGGCAGGAATAGAACAATGATGAGCCACTAGTAATATTTCATTCTTCTGCAAATGTGAAACTGTAACAATTGTCAAAGTAGATTGCAATTGCTATCTAGCTGAGATATAGTCAAAATCAAATGTAAGAAGAAATGCTGCTTTCTATTTTTAAAAATACTAAGTTTGGGGAACAGTTTTAAAAAAATTCTGACAGGCAAGTCTAAAAGAAAACATTCTGTTAAATATATGTATGAGGTTTATATTTTTGAAAGTGAATTTAGATTAATTATTAATTAATTAATCAATATTAGTTCATAAACTTACCTTTTTCGGGGTGAGAAAACATGCTGTCAGAGAAAATTATTTTACTTTACAATATTGTATTAGAATTAGATTTCAGACTCTAATCCAGGGGACTAATAACTTCAACTGGGAGAAGATATTGTATAGTCTTTATCTCTGAATTTCAAAACAGAATGCAAATCTATTTGTAATTATAATGGTAAAGAGCCATAAGTTAAAAGCTATGGAAACTGAGGTAAGCATAAACTGATTCGATTTACTTAGCATGATGATTAAATGATGTGCTCAGGAACAAGACATGGTTTAAAAATTCCTAAGGATGGCTGGCAGAGAGGTAAGGATAGGTAGAACACAAGTCTACAGTACCTGTAAGGAACACAGGTTCTTATTAATTTCACAAGAAACATATGCCTGTAGCATGAAATGAATTCATCTATTCACCATTTTCATTCTCTCATTTCAGTTGTCTAGAAAACTGAATTATATATGTGCAATATAGATAGCTTCCAAACTCTTGATTTTTCCTGTTCTTTAGCTACACAGATCTATTGACAGGAATGCTTCATTCTTCTAATCAGTTGCAGAATAAATTCATCTTATAGGTAATTTCACTGATTCCATTTTTGAACATTTCTACCTGCTCTTTATGGATCTCATTCAATAAAAATGAACATTGCATTATTTTTCTGAGTTAGAGTATATGAATATTACAAGTTATGAATTATAAATCTGATATAAAGGCTTAATCTTGTTACTAAGTAAATCCATGTCAGGTGCATAATTTTTTTAATTAAGTAATTAATTTTAAAAGATTACTCTAAGTTTCACATCTATGTTGGTATAGTGGGTTTTATTTCCTGAATCCCAGATTGCATACTTTTTTTTCACAGCATTGTAGAAATCTTAGAATTTGAAAGATGCACGCAACTGATGCAATGTCTTTGAAACTTTTAAGATTTTCACGTTCTGTCATATTGTTTTTGTACTGCTTTCATTGATGTACTGCTTGTGGGCACCCTTGTTCCTTTTGAGAGTTCAGCCATTTCAAATCTATTTTGAAGTTGGCTGATTATGGAACATAATTCCACATTCAGTCAGGTCTTTATGTTTAAGCCAGCACCATAGCACTAAGCCATTGGCTCAAATCACCAGAGAGTTAGCCATCTATAACAAGCTTTAACAATAGCATTGTTGCACAGCTACAGTTCATGCACTTTTATTGTTGGTCACTGAGAGCAGAACATCTTGTACAAAATTTTCATTCTTTCATACAACATTGTTATTCACTATAATTCTGTTCACTGCTAGAGATCTTATCAAGCAGCACTGAATTAAAATTACTTAATTGGGATGATGCTAATTACAATATTCTAGCCTCTGTTCTTCTTTTAACTGCTTTTATTTTTTTTTACTGTTAAAATTCTGGGTGAAGCCTACTCCACCTGAGTGGAGTATCCTTTCTCTTGAATGAAGTACAAGAACAGAGAGTTGTTAAGTACTGTTAAGGCATTTTCTTTTTGAGTGAATTGTTCTTAGTAGGTGCCTATTGACATAAAGAAAGCATGTAATCAACATCCTTTTTTTTTTTTTTTTTTTTTTTCTTCTCCCATACAGGAAATCACAGAACACTCCAGAATAAGGTTTAATTTTAAAGGATTCTACATGTACAACATATAACAAAATACTACATTGCTAGCTGGTTTAGCTACACAAGCTAAAATTTATGACTGATAACAAAATGTTGTTAAATATTATGTTTAACAAACATTGCTGAAATGAGAGTAACTGACATTAAAATGGTAGGATGTTACTGGGAATCTGAATTTTAAGTTGCCAGTGCTACAGTAGAAAATAGATCTACTCTGAGAACAGCTCTTTTAGTTGGATCACACACTATTTGAAAGCAAAAACAAAACAAAACCCTCCACCAATACGGCAGTCTAAGCAATCAAATAAGTGAAACGGTCAGTGAGCATAAACTGAAAGTACTATTCAGCATCAGTATAAATAAACAGTGGTTACCTCACTGTTTTCTAGTGCTTGGGTTGTCTTTTTCTACTTTAGGACAACAAACGAATTTAAAAGGGAGCTTTAGGAACAGCTATGCAGAGGAAGATTTATTTGACTTTGTCATGTCATTTACAGTACATTTCTTATAAGCTATAAAAAGAACATGAAGAGTACAATTTTTGATCATGTTATCTCTAGACATTTTAAAAAAATGCCATTAATTTCTCAAATTTCAGTATAGAAACCTTAACTCTGATATCCAAGAAAATTTGCAGAGTGAGTTGAAAGACCCCAAAATAGACACGGATAATGTATGTTCTTTCAGTAGGAATAAAAGGAATCATAGGAGGATGTAATGGAACAGCAAAACCCTAAAAGCAATGAAGTAGGAAAATGAATTCCACACAGCAGCGTTGTATCCTGCTCATATAAGTTCAAAGTAACGTTAAGGCTAGAAAAAGAATGTTTCATTGTTTGAATATAGTATATTCAATATAGGAATATGGTAAATGCTGGAATATAGTAAATGCTGTAGGAAGAAAGGTGCTAGAGACATGGACTAATTGTAGAAGTCTTTTCCTAGATATGGTATACATGGAGACTGTAGAGCAAGATGTCACAATATTTGATCTGATGGAACTAGAAACTTCTAAATTCCTGAGGAACATAATTCTCTTTACAACTAAATAATTCTGATTTTAATTACATTTCGTCATTTATTCTGAACACTGCCTTTGTTCTTATGTGCTTAATGAAAACTGAAATAAAAAGTTAAATTTATCTCAGAGATCATTTTACAAAAGAAAAAAAAATCCTAAAATATTTTAAGATAGTATGCAGTTGGAATTTGGAGGAAAAAATAATCTTTACCTATTTAATCTATTTTATTTATAAATTTGTTACCTATCTCAAGATAGAGATAGACACACATTCTTTTTTGATTGTGCAAAAAGATAGATATTTGGCAGTGGAATTTTGGAGAAAGGTCAACATCTTTGGAGAATTTAACCAGATTCTGTACGTTATTCTGATCTCTCTGCTGTACTTATCTAGTTTCATATAGTTTCTACACACTGTTTGCTATTGATGTTATCTTTTCTAAAAGAAGATCCACTGCTGCTATGGATTGAAAAAACACTGAAAATCAACAAACAACGTATTTTTGATAGAGGAAGGAATTTCAGAATATATGAAATGCCTTTTTAACCTGTCTCAGCAATTTCACAAATTTCGTATATCTTTGCAGCCTTCTATGTCTTTCCTGTCTGCATTTCATATCTTTGTTGATATTGATTGAATAGGTGATGAAAAAATGCAAAATTGTGTTTACAAATTCTGATTAGAATTATTGGTGTTTTGGATGAATCTGTACAAGAGTGATATTTCTAATTTGCACGGGAGCCTTTAACTTCTCTGCTATATTTTTTAGCCCAGTCTTTACAAGCAGATCAGGAAAGGGATCATTCAGAACTAGCAGCAGAAGGTAATTGTGTTAAAGACTGCTGCCTTGGAGTTATTCTAACCATGAATGAAGCTGGCTTCATTTAAAGAAAACTGGTTTGTTAAAGGGAGAGTGTTGACAAATTAATTAGTTTCAGTGATGATTCCAAGCATGTTTCGTATCAAACAGATAAAAGAAAGCAGAAAGGAATAGAAGTGGAGCTATTTTATTTTCAGTCATGTGTAAGAGATTATTCTTTTATATCATTGACTCAAAGTTTGCTGAGGAACAAGTCCAGGCAAGTCCTGGGCAAAGGCAGAGAATTCTTTTGTCTTGAGCACACTGATGGACAGGTCCTGGCTAAGGATTGTGAAATCCTCTAAGGAACACAGATGGACAAGGCCAGGGGCAACGAGAGAGATAAGCTGCTGCTAATGGCCGGGAAATGGTCTTTTTGTGTGGACTTATCTCAAGGAAGATGGCCATCTCAGGAGGTATGCACATGACTCTTGCTCAAGCACCCAGGAATGTCACGTAGGCAGCAGAAAATGGAGGATAAAAGAGGGTCCAACAACCACGGCGATGGAGAGGCTTATCTCGCCTTCCCTTCCCCACGACAGACTTGAGGGGTTCTCTGCCATCTGATCCTTCACCACGACGGTGGAGGCTGATCTCTCATCGCAACACAGAGGCTGATCTCTCATGATCTCTCACCACGACACGAGCTTTCTGCCCTCAGATCCTTCTCTACGGACCGTTTGCTGACGGACTTCCCTGGGCCTGCTACCTGAGACCTGCTGCTTCCTCCCTGACCTGCACCCTCTCGTTGCCCAAGACCGGCCTCGCTGCTCCTGCCCTTCGGCCTCGGACCGTCGGAACGTCGTGCAACGGGACTGCTGCCGGATCCTGGTGGTGACTATCCCCGCTTTACGCAATTCTTGCCTCTATCTATCTTTTCTATAGCTCGCCTTCCCTTCCCCACCACCCCAATCCTTAATAGTGTCCGTCCTTCCTTTCCTTTCTTCATCTCCCTCATTAACATTTGTAATAAACTGGTCGGACCAACATTTGAACCGTTGTTTCTTAATCTCACGCCGGGCATACATATTTCAAAGAACCTCCTCTCCCTCCTATAAATTGGAGTGTGACATCATGTTCAGCAGCTGCATAACTGAGGAAGACCCTCTGCATCCAAAGTTAGAGATCTGTAGGGATCTCTACAGTAGTGTCAAAACCAGTGCATACTCTGCAGAACAGGAGAGCCTTTGTCATGAATGGGTCTCACGCATCTATTTGACAAAAGAGAATAAATATATTGCATTCCTCACTAGCAATCCGTCAAATAATTACTCAGTCATAATTATCCCATTAATCTTGTAAGTTCATTCACTAGGTTTCCAGGTAAAATTAGGTGGATGTTCAGTTTGGGTGAGCCAAAGTGGTGATGTGTATGTTGAAAGTCTGATATCTTGGTTTTTTGAAGGCACTTCTTCACTGTTCCATGCTTTATTATTTTTAATTCTTCTAAATAACTTATTTTTTCCCCTGCACATTCTCCATTCCCTCTTGCAGCTAGTCTCACTATTAGTTCTCCCCTTTATCTACCTCCTTGTTAGACCTCCTGTTACTCTGGGATCTGCAGGCCAATATACACCAAACATGTAATTAGCTGAGGATGTGAAACATCTCAATCCCAGAATAATATTCTGACAGAAAAAGTGTAATTTGCATTGACTCATCATATAGTGAGTAGTCAAATTAAGGATATAAAAAGCGAGCAAGAGATATTTCAGCAGGAAATGCAGCTGACAGCGGGAGGTGAAATAAACTTAAAAAGGAAGTTACAATCTATTATCCACTCATCTCAGTTTTCCCATCATCTGTAACTGTAGGATCCAATTTATAGCTGGGGTTACTGTTTGCCATCCCAGTATTACTGTAAAAATAAGTGATTCTATTTACTTTAGGTGACAGATTGCTCCAAAATTAATTTTTTGGGGGGGGACCCTTGGAACCTGCATGGAATGTGAAATGTACACATCTTCTTTGTTTGTTACATGAGACTCTTTTACATTTTAGTGAATGGGTATAGCTTAGTGATTATACAAGGCCTGATCTGAAAGTAATGCCTCCTATTTTATTATGTTGGCCCCCAATGTCAGAGGTGGACGTTGGTGGTATGGCAGCAGAGGTTGAATTTTCCTATAAATATTCCGTACCATTTTGTTGCCATGTGACAGATGGCAGCAGAAGGACAGAATGGCATCTGACATGGAAGGATATATGAATCAAAGGTGTATCATTGAATTTCTCCACATGGAAAAAATTGCACCCATTGACATTCACGAAGCTTTGCCAAACATTTATGGTGACCAAACAGTGGATGTGAGCACAGTGAGGTAGTAGGTAATGTGTTTCAGCAGTGGGGACGGGATCATGAAAAATATAAAGTATTGTGAATGGCCGTGTAGGTTTTTATGAGCATGGCATGCAGGCTCTTGTTCATTACTGGAAAAAATACATAGCTAATCGTGGTAACTATGTTGAAAAATAATGTTTTGTAAGGAAAAAATTGTTCTATCAAGTACTGTTATTGTGCTCTTTATATCTCTTGTAGTTTCCATGGAAATAAATAGGAGGTATTAGCAATACTTACGGAGCAAATTCCATTCAATCACTACATCTATTGTTTTATTTAGCTTAAAAAGTTATTTCATACAGTTTCAAGGATTAATAATTAGAAATTATAAAACACACACTTGTCATTTCTAGTTGTAGAGTTAATATACAAAACTCCCAAGCCTTGTAGTTGAAGATACAGTAAATAAAAGTTCAGAGGAATAAAAATGTCATTTCTACTTTTTCCATATTCTGATTTGAGCTTGTGGTGGGTTGACCCTAGTCTGATCTTTTATAACTTAGCATAAAATCATATGATATAGGATACCCCTTCAGTCAATTTATGTCCGCTGTCCCAGGTGTGTCTCCTCCCAGATTCTTGTCCATCCTCAACTTACTTGTGGTGAAGGGGGAAGACAGACGGATAGCCTTGATGCTGTGCACGTACTGTTGAGACAAAAGGCTGGTATGCTATTAGCACAGTCTAAGTAACAAATGCAAAACAGGACAGTATGGACTACTATGAAGGTTAACTTCAACCCAGCCAGACCCAGTATAAGGTACTTAGTAGCTTGGATTGCTAAAACTTCTGAGAACTAAATCCGTTTCAGTGAAGGTCCTAGGTGGGCTCTAGTATGCAGGTATTTGTGAATCTGATTCAGTGAAAGAGAGGGCTCTGACAGGAAAACATTAACTGTGGTACGTGACTGCATACAGTCCTTTAGATATAAACCATTAACTAAGTCTGGGACTAAGACTGGGCCTAGTTTCACCCAGACTCCTCACTGACAAGGAGTTTAGGAAGCAAAAGTGTCCCTACTGAGCCTTGTGACCCAAAGGGAGGGCTTCCTCAATGAGCTGCTCATCAAATGTCAGACTTGTACCCATAATGTGACATATACTTTGGGAGAGATTTTATGTTATGGGAATAAGGATTAAAATTGAAAAATCAGAGCAGGATGATCTCTTGTAGCCATTGAAACCTACTGTTTCACAGGGGATGTATATTCAGATAGGGCAGATGGGAACATTTCTAGAAGCATCTGTTCCCCATCATTCTTCTACAGAGCAACCCAGATGCTGTTGACAACTTGTATGTAAATCATGCTGACAATTTGTTCAACGTCTTTCATGCTGCGACTGAGGTTCTGGTTGCACCATCTATCAGATAGAGAAGATATTTCAGTCCTGCAAGAATGGCTTCAACTGTTTTGTTGGCCAATTATGGAAATCATTAAATCTGTCTAAAAGTTTCTACTCTAACTAGAATTCACCTTTATATTACAGAAGAAATTGTTACCTCATTCCCTGATTTTTTTGAGAAAAGGAACATTAGATATTAAATGGTACACAGACTAGAAAAAGCCTAAATTGCTTTCTTTGATTGTTTTTAGCCCTTTCCTTTCCTTTTTTTTTTTTTTTTTCTTTTTAGTGACATTAGCAGATATTTCTCTGACCTTGTGTTTTAAAATTACCTTCATCTCAAGGATGTGACATGCAAGGGGAAATTGTGCTTGTATTATTGTATGAACGCCAGGCTTTTTAGTTTGCAAATGCTTTCATATACACAGAAAGTTATTTATATGCCATATCAGACTTAAGTCTACATCTTTTTAATTTTGCACTTTAAATGAAGCAGAAATATTTTGATATTGTATTAAGGAGAATGGGGGAAAATGTCTGATGTTTTTTTAATTCGTGAAGTTATCCAAGTAACAAATTAAAATGCTGGCATTTAGTAGAATAGTGTAGTGTTGTTATACGTGGTTTAAGTGTCTTCTCTACAGTGAACTAAAAAAACATACATCTTTATGTGGAATTATATCCTACTTCAAGATCATGGCGTAGTACAGATATATTAGAGGGAAAGTATTGCATAGCTCTTATGTGGCAATTAAGAGAAAGCTTGCAGGTTCGAATTATGATGTACGTAGGCTATGCAGTGGATGTGACTGGGGGTAGGATACCAATGGTGAAATGTTAATGAATACAAGTTTCATCAGTATGCTGAAAGAACCAGAGAAAGACATTATATAATGAATTCTGAGTGCTTCTTGAGAGGTACTGAGTTTACTCCTCTAAGTCTGTGTAATCTTTGTTATTTTAGTATTCTGAATACCTTCCAAGAACATTTAGAATCAGAAGATCACAGAACATCATATAGAAGCAAACAACCCTATGCCCATGCATTGTAAATATATCTAATAACATGAAGTCTTCTGGTCATGTGTATGCCTTTGTTATCATTCTGTGCCATTACCTATATGAGTGTAATGAATGCAATGTGATCTAAAACAAAAACAAAACAAAACAAAAAAACCTCAATCCCTTTTTACTACTTCACAAGTTATTTTTACGAGCCCTAGTTTTTTTGTCAACAAATACACAGAAAATATAACTTGATGTCCTGAATAACAGCCCATGGCTTGCATTGTTTAAGGCTTGTTTAAATCACTTCAATAGAGATTTACTTTAAGAAATTACTTCAGAATTGCAGTAGCACAATGGGAAAACAATTTGCTGGGGATTTTTTTTTTTTTAACTTTTGTGTCTTTTTGTTCTTTTTGTTCTTTTTCTCTAATCCATCTCAATTCATGTAGGGAGTTTTCCAAATCATTCAGAAATAAATTTATTCAGAAAGTCAGGCAAAAATAATTGCAGTGGTAACATAGTCTTGAAAATTTTACTCCAGTATCTTTACAGAATGCACAAATCTTGGACTATAACATATTTTAGAAATAGACCTTATGCTTTTTTAAAAACCTAATACTTTTGGCAATTAAAAAAAAAAAAAGTAAAAAAATGCACTGTGCTTTTCATCCAAAGTTTTCTAGCTTTAGTTTATGGTTATGTTTTTTTTCCCCTGTTACTAAGAATATATCTGTTATAATCAATAACAGCTGTTCTAATTGATCTGTAATTTGTTGTCAATGCATTTTAATAAGATAGGAAGTTATAACAGAGTTCTTATTTTGAAGTTCTGCTACACCATTTCTTTCTACTGTAATATAAAATATCACTGTACTTATTAATTCTACAATCAATAACAATTTGAATTCCAACTTGCAAGCATCTTAGAATTTAAAATCAAACACTTTATACTTTGTTACCTTCTAAAAATAAATGTATCCTTTTAATAGAACTTTTCACCATTTCCAAGCATAATATGTAAATGCAACAAGATATGGAACATATTCCTGGGACAGAAGGTTAATGCAATATTATAGCTATACAACTGACTAATCTGTATTATGTGCATTATAGGGAACCACATATAAGATATGTACTCTGTATACAACTCTGAAAACATTTTTTTTGAAATTAAGAAAACATGAGTTCTTATACTTCTGGCTCCAATCAGAAATAACACTTAAATCATAATAGTCTCAGCAATCCTAAAAGTTAAAGTGCAGAGAAGATTGAAAATAGACTATAAGGTGTACTGAATCCACTGAATTACTAGAGCTATTTAAAATATGTTATGTATTTCATGTTTGCTAAATGGTATGGTATACCATGCAATAAAGCACTATTTCATTGAAGAATGTAAGAAGTGGAGTAGACATATAACATTCTGGATATATATGCAATTGAGAGCTAAAATTTATGTACTCTAGATGGAAGGGTAGGTCTTGGCCCTACAAAAATCAATGTAGTTAAGAAAACATATTCAAAAACTTATAAACATGCCAAAAAAAAAAAAAAAAAAAAAAAAAAAAAAGACTTTTGATTCCATGCAGGTACAGACTGTTAAAATTTTACTTTGTTGTGATATTTCATTTCTCAAAAGAACTTATTAATTTTCATTATTTTCTTACCAAATACATTTTTCCTGTCCATCTTTTTAAAAGTACTATTCAAAATAATAAATAGTAGGAATACATTGTTTCCCACAGCCATGCAACAGTGATATTAATGTAGCACCTGAAACTAGATAATGTTAAAGTTTAAAATGTGTACAGTGAGGTGAAAGCTGATTTTATAGTCATCTCTCCGCAACAGAGAGAATCAATTGTTTGCTATTCAATACTGTGTTTGAGGTAACCAAGCAATATTCTTATTCAACAAATGTTTACATTTGACATAATTCACTTACTGAAGCAATAGTTTATCAGCATGTTATTCACCATTCAGCAGCAAAAGCTGTGCAGTACGATTTTTGTTGTACATACTATTGTTTAACTCTAAATTTTCATAATTTCATAAAATAAATTTGTGAATTTATAAAAAAAAATCATAAAGAGTATCGTGGAATTTCATGATAGACATTTAATGTGGAAGCCACTATTGTAGTGATTGCTACAGCTTTCATAATAGCTCGTGGAACATCGAAAGTTGTGTACATCAACTAAAAGCTTACATTTATCCTTTGTCTACAGAAATCCTAAACCCTGAAGCAGGCATGCTGTCATTCAGCTGTCTGAATGCACTCCCAAGTGTACAAAAAAACCCAGAGATAATATACTTTATTTTAGTTATTCTACTTCGAGTAAAGGTTAAAAATTAGTAAGAAATAATTCATTGAAGACATAATTTGTTAGATGATGAAAACTAGCATTTTATGTTGCAAAGAAAATATGTAAATAAATATTAACACATTAATGCAACAAATATTACTTACTTTTATTGGATTTACAGGTCTGAGCGATAAGTAGATAATGATTTTTTCAGCCCTCAAACCTTCATCTTTTAAGAGCATAAATTTGAATTGGCACATTCTTTATTTCACTGTTTTTTTTTTAACAAATGAATTAAAGATTTTAAAAAATTAGAATTTAAGGAAATCAATAGCTTCAAGGTTAGAAAATTAGCTCACAATAAAAATATTCATTAAAGATGCTGAATGCATTTATAAATGTACATAAAAATGGATGTTAAAAAAGTTCCAGTAAAGGACTCCCAAAGGAGTCCTTACAGAGAGATCCAGGCAGAGAGATCCAAGAATTTTATTTAAAAAGTAAATAAATAAATAAAAGTTTCTAACTTTTTTTTTTTTTTTTTTTTTTTTGGCTGGATATCTTGAAGAAGATATTGATAAATCAGAAATGTTATTTGTTTACTTATTTATTTTGTGGTGACTTCTGGTAGGCTCTTTTAAGTATAGCCTTTAATATACCTGTAATGCTTTGTAAAAAAAAGTAACTGCTAAACGTGTACTGATGTTTGAATTTTGAACATACCTTGAAAGTTATTAACTCATATGTTACACAACTATGCACTCCTTTATCCAGTTCAATAAATAGCATCTACAATGTCCCCTTTGTGCCCCCACAGCCTGCTTTGTTAGGGATCAAGTTGACATTACAGTTTCTTTTCATCTAAGATCTAAAATTCTTATCAGAAAACTCTCAGCTATTTTTAGTCATTTAAATAAAACTGAAATCTATGATTAGCTTTAATTTTTCGAGGGAGCTGACATTAAACTTAATAATGAAAGACAAATTAGACACACATAAGAATGAGAGTGTCATTATGTGAGGATACTATGTATTACCACTGTATTTTATTATTTAAGTTATATTTTAAAAATCAAAGTATTTTTGGCTCTTGAAACTATAATGTTAATCAAATGTTAAAAGCTTGGAATTACTTGCTAGAATTATACAATTACAATATGTTTTTCTATCTTTAAATTTGGAATTGAATTTTTCCTTGAAGTTGCTGTAGTGTAATGGTTATACAATTTTATAAGAACAAACAACAGAAGAGGTAACTCAAAGAGTTATTCAAAGAGTAATTATATTTTAAATTGCAAGTTACGAAGACGGGTCTTTTGAGATCTTGATAATATTTCTAAGATGGCTTTTAAAATGGTAGAAATTGAAATGACTCATTTATCATTGCATATGTACACTCATCTCAGAGAAGAGCCATTTACTAACTTTGGGCAACTGGTATTGTTACTGAAAACATAAACACTGTGCTCTCCCAAAACACACATCCTATATTTAGAGGACACATTGTTTATTTTCTGCACAAGGTGCCAGGTGTAATATTTCTACAAATCAAGTGCACCTCCTTCTGCTCATTCCAGTTTTTTATACATGCAGCACTACATTATTTCATCTTGTTAATACAGAAGAAACAAACTCCTACTGCCTACATATTCATAAGGTTAAGCAAGCATGAAACTCCATCCCCTTTTGGCTACTGTCCCTGGCCATCTGCGCTTGCATGGGGGTTGTGTGGTGGTTTTGTGCAACCCTCTGTGGCCATTTGTGGAGGGCTCAATATATGTATTTAAATCAAAGTGGTATTTATCATTCATATTTCAGAGTAAACATTAAGAAAATATTTAGTTAGAATTCATATTGATAAAGAGTAAGAATATTCTGTATTTAGAAACACTCTGCTCACACCTAGGATGAAGGATAGACAGGATGATACAGACAAGCAGTTTTGTCATCATAGTTTTGAAAACAGAATTCTGTTATGAAAAAAATATTTTTGAAATTTTAACAAATCACTTTTCATTTGTTTTTTTAGCTTTAAGTTCACTGGCCTTTGCTGAACTGTTAAAATCGTTCTATCAAAAATTGTTTTAAGTAATCTTCCTTGAGAATTTAGAGTAATTTCATAATCTCACGTGGTAATTAGGACCGAATTTTCAGGATACTAATGTTCCAGTCATGTTCATGATTGCTTTATAATCAATTTTTTTCTTCAATTTAGCCTCTGTCAAGAAGTTTCATAGAGGTGTGAAAAGTTGCTTGCTTTTTCTTTCTTATTTCTTTTGATATGTCCTCCTGTAGCTCTGACTGTAATCTATGAAAGCTCTTTAGTTACTTGATTCTATACCTGGCACCATAAAACTAGGTAATAAAGAAAAAGTACCATATGATGCAATGCGTACTTCTGTACAGTTTATTGAAAATGTTTACTTTTCTTTTTAAAATGTATTATTCACCATCAATCTACACTAAAAATGCAAAATATATTCCAAGCCTGATTTTGGTACATTATTTCCTTTTTATTTGTTTTCCTGTCATTCTTTACATTTTAAAATACTGTAACCATAATGCTATTTAGTATTTAATGACTTGATCTTGCATCTAAACAGGATGCAGGAATGCTTCTTATTCTGCAGAACATTTACATCTGGACTTGAATATTGTAGGTCTGAATTCTACTTCAGTCCAACTCCATTACATTCAAATGACTTCATATGTTTGTTTTGACATGATATTCTTCTCTGTAATGGTGCTCATTACTTGAAACAATTCATATGAATATTTTTTTTTCAGTAACACTGTCTTTAATTTCAATAATGCATTTCTCCATAGACATGAATTCTAAAATCATTATTTCAGTTTTTGTTGTTGTTGTTGTTGTTGTCCCAGTCAAGGAAATTTAAGCATTTGTGAAATCATTACAAGTAGTCAGTAGTTTTTTGTAACTGGGTGAACAATCGGATTTCCACTACTTGTTCTTTTTGCAGAATATTTAAAAGAGTTTTGGGGGAGCGGTGATACTTTTGGCCAAATATAGAGCAATAATGATGTAGAGATAGTTCTGTGGCAACAGAGGAAATCATAAATGCAATTGTTTTGATTACAGTAATAACCAGATTCACAAAATGACTTCTTTACCTGATCGGAACAAATAAAGGGAAAGAAAAATAATTTATTTGAGGCTTAAGTCTATTTCTACATATAGTAGGTACTGGAATATGTCTGTGGTATTTCCATTTCTATTTATCAGAGGATTTTTTTTCTTAATATCTCCCTCTGGAAAGCTTGAAAAAAAAGATACTGCAAAGGAACCCCCCTCTGATGATTAGGTCTGAAAACGCAGTCTACTGTGTTTTTACCACTACACTGGAAACAGCATTATACAGACCTTGCTAAAATTAAATGTAATTTAATTTTGAAGAATAGCACTGAAGGTGGGATAAATACATGTCTGACAGATGGCTCACTGGGGAAACCTACCAATGAGATTCAAGGTTCTGAAAGAAACCTCTGGTTTTCTAAACTCCTTCTCAGATTATTCTGAGTGCAGGTAGGTTCAGTCCAAGTCCCAGACTTGATCAAAGGCTGATATCTAAAGGATAGCGTGTAGCCAGTTATCATAGTGAACATTTTCTTTTCAGAGCCCTCTAGAGGAATTCCACTGAAACAGATTCACAAATGCTTGCATGACAGAGCTCCCCAGGACTTTCACTGTAGCAGGTTTGTACAATCAAAAATAAATGATTTTTTTAGGAGAGAGATAACAGATATGAAATTGCCTCCTGATAAGTGAACTAGCTGTGTTAGTACTAATATCTCAAGGCTAGTCAGTAATTAATCAATAAATCACTCAAGTATCATCCACAGAGTAGTAGAGGTGTTATATCTTGCTGTGAGAGGCATTCCTCCTGACTAGGTCAGGAGGATGGGTCAGATCTGTCCATAATAAGCCCAAGGTGATGGAATGTCTCCTCTCAACAAAGTGTTAGAGGGCCTCTTAATGAGGTGGGACTGAGTCATGTGTGTTGATAGGCATCTTAACAAGATTTGTTGTGTTAACTGGGGAGTGGGAGGGATTGATGGGGAGGTGCTCAGGCCAACATTTGGCACAGAGGTGAGGTTGCTCTCCCATCCTTACTGACACAGCATTTTTACTGGAACAACATGAGGCTGTGAGGGTCCTGCCTCACTCCAAGTATTACTCAGTCCCCATAGTCCTTAGGCCTCAGGCAAGATGTTAAACTGCACATCTCCAGTCTGTCTGGTGCTTTGGCCAGATATGAAAGTTGCTCAACTCTAGCCTTTTTCAAGCTCAGTGCAAGATAACCACATTGAATAAATCACATTCCTGCTTAAATTGCAATTCTCTGCTGATTTGTGATCATTCTGTATTTTGATACATTATGTCTGGTAATTTCCTACAGTACCTTGCACAGGAAACCGTAATGAGATAAGGAAAGAAAATGTGGATATTTTGATAAAAGTAGAAGGTATTGGAAATAAATCAGAGAAAGGAGATCTCTGCAAAATGAGGAAGAGAACTGTAGGTTGCTCCAAAAGAATTGCCTCCTATTTTTTTTCAGTGAAAACGACAACAGATAGAAAGAGCACAATAAAATTACTGACAGAGAAAATTCTCAGCTGCAAAACACTATTATTCATCATAATCAACACCATTAGCTATGCATTTACTCCAGCAGTGAGCAAGAGCATGATGCTGTGCTCAAAAAAATCTACACCAGTGGAGGTGACCCACTGTTTCACAGTCACTATGGTAGCATCATTGCTAGGAAAGTGTTGTCCACTTGATTCATCTTTAATTGCCCTGAACAGATGGATGTCAGAAGGTGCTTTTTGAGCTCTCTCAAAGCTCAGCAAGCACTGATGAATGTCAGTGAGTAAGATAATTTTTTTTTCTGCATGGAGGAATTTAATGACACATCTTTGCTTCATACACACTTCCATGTCAGACTTCCCCTCTGCTGCCATCTGTCACACAGCAACAATAAGTAACGGAATATTGGTGGGAAGGTTCTACCTCTGCTGCTAAACCATCACCATTCAGCTCTGATGCCATGAGCCAATACAATAAAATAAGAGGCATTACTTTCAGAACAGCCCTCATACATTTCACTTGCCTTGTAAATTAAACTTCATAATTTCATTT
The DNA here is from genome assembly GCF_016699485.2 of Gallus gallus. Classification (NCBI taxonomy): domain Eukaryota; kingdom Metazoa; phylum Chordata; class Aves; order Galliformes; family Phasianidae; genus Gallus; species Gallus gallus. Next base: position 71,954,743 of record NC_052533.1, on the reverse strand, counting down.
GCCCTTGGAACATAATGTTTGTTATTAGAAAAGAAAAACCAAAACACAGTAGTGTGACTTTTCCAGCATTTGAATTCTGTTGCAATAAAAATTTAAAAGGAGATATAACTTCAGTTTCATGTGAGTGGCTTTATGGTCTTGGGCCTCCAACTAAAATATTCAGCAGCATTTAGTAATGTTGTGATTTCAATTTTTTTAATAGCTAACAGTTGATGCTGTAATAAACCCAAATTTTCAGAAAGTATCAATAAGTTTATCTTTCAAATATATGATTCTTCCTGTCAGTAGTGACCAGATCAAAGCAAGATGGAGAGCTTACATATAGGATGCTAATTCCTTTCAGTCTTCATCATGAGATAACTTGTAAGTCTGCTTACTTACAGAAAATGTCTTATTCTTCTGTTATGTTCATTCTACTGTTGTCTTACTCTTCACATGGATGTTTTGGTCAACACAGGTGCAGGACATAAGCTATGATTATTTTTACCTCTGTTCTTTCCTTTGGATAGGAAATGTTACAAAGGAAAGCATATAGGATGTGCTATCTGTATAATTCAGCGCTTTTGAAGGAGAAAGTTTATAACTACATATTCACCAGATACTCACCTGTTTAGACTCTAGAGACATAAGAAACAGATTGCTACCCATCTGTCCAGAAAAGATAAAGTCAACAGGGAGACTTCATACCATTTGACACTCTATTACCAGGTTTTACCAAGTAGTGCTGCAAAAGGAATTCCTTTCATGAAGGGTAGGAGTACTACAGGCTTAACTGGGTTTTTCAGCCTGTCCATATTGTGGACTCTGGGAGAAGGTGGTCTCAATTTTTTTGCAGTACTTAGGCATGTAAACTGCAGCAAATAACAGGGTCTCAACTTGCATAAATTTGGGGTCTGTGAGCCAAACAAAAAGGAGAAAAGGAGAGGAAAACAAAACAAAACAAAACAAAACAATTTGAAGACCTGAAGATCACGCCACTTATTAACAGACATTTTTGAGATATGAGCTGTCAAATGAAAAATACTACAGGCCTACTTTTATCCTTCAGATATTCCTGTAGATTTCTGTACTAAGGTTGAAGAGCCAATATAAAACTTCTGTGCTGTATTCCAGAGGTGTATCGTCCTCTCCACAAACAGTCTACTAATTTATGCACCATTTGCCTTTCCCTCTGAAAAACAGCACACTGAAATTAAATCTGAAACTAAAAATTTTTTCATTTTGTATGTTTCTGGACTTTGTTATTTAAACTATTTGGACAAATAAGTCTAATGCAAAAATTTTCAAAACTCAACTGTGAGCTTCTTGAAAAGCCTTAGTTCTATCTTAATATTTATCAGATACTGTTAAGTCTAAGCTTTTTTTTTTCTCTCTCTCTATAATTATTCCACTTGAGTTCCACTGTGATGAGGCAGTAGTTCTCAGACAAACCTTTAAAAAGTGTCACAGTACAGACAACACGTTAGGAAAGAATGACTTGGTCTGCATTCTTGGAAAGCCAGATTCTGAATATTCTCAAACTCTATGTACACTTCATATGTATACACTTTATATATGTGGAAATGTTTTTCTACTGTCTAATTTTAGATTTCTCACTGAATAAATTGCATTGTTGGATTTTTCTAATGATTTTTTTTTCTCATTCTTCAGTTTCCATGAATCTTGTTTTCAAATACTTGGTCCTTTTTTTCCTTTGAAACTATCAGAATATTTACTTGTTAACAGAAAAGAAATTAGTGCTGCATTTGAGACTGGACAAAATTTTTCAGTATTTATTTTTATTATGAGTAATAATAAACATAATAATATAAAATAATAAAAATAAACATTAATAAATATAAAATAATAAAAATAATAAAATAATAGCTTGCATGCAGTGGAATTACTCAACATCCACAAGGTTGCTATATTGCTGTTCTTTGTTACGTGGAGTAATCACTGACATCTCTCCACTATTTCTTATAGTGATTATTGTAACAGCTTGCTCAGTAGTCAGGCAAATATTTAATACTCCACCATCTTATATCCGTCTTCTATATGTCTTATTAAAATGCAGTAACCATTACAGAAGTGTTGTATATATCTTACTTGTATTACAGTAACCATTACGATGATGATCTATATATCTTATTAATATAGCAATGACCATTAAACTATTTTAGTATTAATAAAAGTATATAAAGATGTCATTTTAATATACAACCCTAGTATCTTTTGTATACACCATGCACTTATTGTAATACTACAATAAAAAAGAATATATTGGTCAATAATTACAGCAGACATACACTTTTGTGTAACGGGAGAAATAGTTTGAAATAACTCCTACAATTCAACATAAACCTTTATAAAGATGTGTGGTGTGCTTAGGTAGATATATTTTTGATTTAGATTAATTAATCAGTGAGAGTATTTGAATACCTATTTAATGGATTTTTGTTATTGACAGGCTGTATAATTAATCTGCAGTAAAATTCTTCTTGACTGTGGAGGTGATGAGAAACTGGAAAAGTTTGCCCAGAGAGGTTGTGGATACCCCTACCCTGATGTTCAAGGCCAGTCTGGATGGGGCTTTGAGTCTGGTCTAGCAGCAGGTATCCTTCCCATGGCAGGGGGAATTAGAACAAGATGATCTCTAAGGTCACGTCCAACACAAACCATTGTATGATTCTATGATTCTGTGACTGGAACTCACATTAATACTCACCATCTTTGAGCAGCTACAAACACCTGTATGTTAAGGAGAATGGGAAAAAATCTTCTGAGAAAATGTAACCCCTTTCCACAAAATTGTGATTTTAGGATTCTGTACCTCTATGTCAGTACTGAGCTAACTTTACAAATCTCTACATCTCATTAATTTCTACTTTCTACTTCATACATAAATCTTTTTTTCTTTTTGATTTGGAAATTAAGACAGGATTTTCCTTCATGGTAGAACTATTGAAAACAGTTTTTGTGGACTTATCTGTTCACTCTATAGAGCTTCTCTGAATTCACTGTTTTTTTTTTAATTTTTTTTTTGTTCCTGTGGATTGGAGAATTAATAGATTTTTTGTTTGTTTGTTTGTTTTAACTATCTGATATTCATTTTCATGAAAGCTGTGGAAACAATATCTTTTGAAATAACCTTTATTCTGAAGATGTAGCAGAAACTGAACAGCTGATTTTTAAGCTACTAGCAAGGGATTCACATACAACAGCCTTGCTTCAGTGTCTATGTGTGTGTGTGTGTTTATATATGTGTTTATGTGCACAGTTCCCTTGCAAAGTGAGTCTACAGACAGCAATAGCAAGCAAAAGGAATGCTGATTAATGCATTCTTAGGGCCTTGAATAATATATCAGTCCTGTTATTCACATTTTCATGTACAGTCGTGTACTTAGACCTACACTATAAAAGAATTCTTATTTCAAGAAGTTAAGGAAAAAAAATCAATTATCTGATCCGTGGAATCTTCAAAATATGTGTACATATTTATGTTTATTACTAAGACCTAAGTTTCTGATTATTCAAGTGTACTATTAACTTGTGAATGAATCTGCCTTTACTAACCTAAATAATCTTGTAAGTAAGTGGCTCAACTTCTCTATAGTTAAGGTTTTTTTCCCCAAAGTTTCCAAAGTATGAGAGGTTAAAAGCTGAGTAAATGTTTCTTTGCAATTATTTGCTCACCAATTTTCAGTACATGCTGAACTGTGTTAATTAGCAGATGGAAATATTTTGTAAACATTGAGCTACAATTTCTAAGATAATATTAAAAAATAAAGGGTTTTTTGTGTGTGTGTGTGTGTGCATCAAATGTATTATGATTAAAAACCAATATTTATAAGTAAGTTCATAAGGTATCTTAAGTACTAACAAATGAGTTCCAGAGAGGACTGTACATTTAAAAAAAATAAATGTTAAAAGTATTCTGCATTTTTCTTTCTTCATTTCCAAATTCCACTTAGTCAGAATTTTGAATGTCCTAAGAATGAAAAGTTAAATCCTGAGCAACTCTATGCATGTGAAAGCTAGTCTGCTGATGTTCTTTTTCTATTTTTTTTTCCTCTCTCTTTCTACAGATTTGTCTCTCTCTTTCTCTGTTGTTTTTGTTTGTTTGGTTGGTTGGTGGTTTTTTATTATTATTTGGTGATTTTATTTATCTTCAGTACTGGAATAAAAAACTGTTTGTAAGAAAGAAAAAAAATAGAAATCATAACATGGTTTCACATCTAGATCTTGGTATTATTTAGATAGTACCCTTACTTTTGTGATATTTTTCTGTCCATCAACAAATAATCCAATTTGAATTCACCTTTCTTAGATTGCAGTACTGAATCAACCTCAGTTTAAATAGTTTCTCTTGAGTAACGTAACATATTTCCTCCAAGACAATGCAAACCAAGCATCAATATTGAAATCTAGTGAGTAGCAATCTTTAGCAAAGATATTACATAGTTTCTTTCATTGTTATTCTTCAAAAGTATAATTTTAAAATATAGATACATTACAAGGGAAATCACAGTACTGTAATAGAAAAGACACATAGTCATGTCATGTGATATGAATAGTGAGAGTAGTTTTATTAAAGGTTCATATTGTGCTGTTGCATATAACTTAGTCACTCCTCATGTAATAGATTATAACAGCATGAGAAGAAAAGTATTTTCAGTAGTCTGAAACCATCATCTTAATTTGCTACTGTATGACTGTAAATAGGTCAGTACTAATTCACTTCATTAAGTACTCAAGACTCTCAGAATCTTATTAGAGTTCCTTACCTATATTTTATCCCACGTAATTCAATTTATAGATTAATCGCTGATAGCATACTTACACACTTATAACAATACCCTAATATTCACTGGGTATGCCAAGGGTATACAAATTTAATTGGAGAACTATTACAAGTAATATCCCTGTATAAGAAAGCTGTAGAATATATATCCTTCCTTAGACTGTCTTAAGATATTTTCAGAAATAATAAAGCATTTTAGTATATTTAACTACATATAAATTAAAAGTACACTGACATGCAATATATAAAAGGATTTCAGGCATCATGCAAATGATATTCTGATTACATAAAGTGTAAAGAACTATATGAAAGGAAATGGTCTAATAATAAATGGGAACACGAAACAGAGAAATTGAAAATGCAAATGGCCTAGTAGATATAGGCAGTCTCACTGAACATAAAATTTGTAGGCTTTTGGCAATTGTTATGTGCTATAGTTTCCTACTTTGCTTCGCCCCCCAAGGCTGACTTATATGACTAAGAATACTCATAGCTTTGTTAAAGCAATAATATTTCCCTTGGATACCCTTTTCAGTAGAAAAATGATTGCTGGCAAGATTTCGACTATTCAGATATTGCACACTTAAAATAACTTTTATAGATGCCTTGCATCCAAGAGCTATTGGGCCTACAATTTGAGGTGATTTTGCACATGGACAACGAATCTAAACATTCTTTTGCCTGTAACATTTTGGAAGATATATGGAGGAGAAGAGAAATTCAGAAGTTTGTCCCATACAGAGGAAGAAAAGGTAACATTATGTTCTTACTTCACATTCTATACTTCTACAGGTTGGAGAAAAAAAACACAAAAAACAAACAAACAAAAAAAACAGTTGGAAATAGGAAATATAGCTTACAGATCATTGTTAGCTACATGGGAGATACAGTCAGTGACTGTTTGATCTTAAATAATTTGGTAATAATACTAAGGAGATTGTAATATTCCCACTCACATATACTAATATCCTGATGTGTACTACCTGTTTGAAATATAGCTTTGACAGAGACAGAATAGTATCCATTCTATGAATGAATATTTACAGAAATTGTCCTAGAAGATAATGAATGTATCTATTTTTAAAGAGATGCTGAAATGATCCTAAGATACAAACTTAGCCTACTTTCTCACAATTTACTTAGAGTGCTTTATGCTAGATAATCAGCTAATATTAATCATTCAGGTACTATGAAATACAGTGAAACCCTAGGGGCAGTAGAGTTACATTTATCTCACTGTGACAGAACTGGTGCAGAACTACTTTAAGATGTCTGTATTCCTGTAGTGTGTATAACGTCACCAGGAGCCACCCTGTGAGCATGTGGCAGACTAATCGATCCTCTGAGGTTGCCCCTTCTCTTGTCGCCAGTGTAGGGAGCATGCAATGTAGGGAACAATGCAAGAGAAGAGAAATAATGACCTTAACTTTAAAGCAAATACCTCTGGAGAACTCCTCCATTTGTATTAGGACTGTCATATTTATAATCATGAATGAAAAAGTGTTTTATTTTAATGCAAAACGTACATTGATCATCAAGCTACTTCTGTCATTAATTATGCATTAGTTTCACCACTCCAACTACTGTTCTTTTGCAAAGAATGGAGAAGAGCTGCATTTGCTCAGTGAGAACTGATGGCTGACAGCAGAAGCTTTTCACTAGCTGTGTGATCCATCTAGCATTTATTTTTTGTATTTTGTTATAACAGTCTTTTCCTCCATATATGTTGAATCACCCAAAGCATATGGAACTCAACTGTGCCAAAACTGACAGCTGCTTGAAACAATACATATGAAAACCCTAATTTTCATGGTGTTCTGCTGTTTGGCTTGCTTGTCTCATTGCTTCAGTTAATCATCATTCATAATTATAATATCCAAAGATGTGATATTTCCCAGGTTTTTGCCAGATTGAAAACCAAGGCCATTTCAAATTACTAGCAGGTTGGTTTTATTTAGTACAGGTATTGTCAAAATATTTTGTGATGTGATCTTCATAGGATAGAACAGTGATCTAACCAGTTGTTAGCTTTGTAGCCATGTGTTTCACTTTTAAAATATAATCTGTGTGTATACATGTAGTCACAGACACTTGCATTTGAATAAATTTGCTATAGTTTTAATTTCAGTTTTTCATTACACTAAGAAAACTGAAGATGGGTTAATCTGGAGCTTGATTTTAATTTACTTGTCCTTAATAGAATAAAAAAATCTGACATACTACTATGATTTTCATGTATTCATGGAATGATAGAATCATAGAATGGTTTGGGCTGGAAGGAATCTTTGAAGACCATCTAGTCCACGTGCTCTGCCATGAGTAGGGACATCTTTCAGAAGATCAGGTTGCTCAAAGCTCCGTCCAACCTGTCCCCATCCAATTTCCAGGGATGGAGCATCCATAACTTCTCAGGGCAACTTGTTGCAGTGCCTCATCTTCATCATAGTGAAGAATTTTGATTGTGAAGAATTGCAATGAAAGTCAGTGGAGATCAGACTGCCACTGACTGTAAAGTAGAACTTTTCCTTTTTTCTTCTTCTTCTTCTTTTCTTTTCTCTAATATTCTAGAAATTGTTTTTATAGTGATAGAAAAATCTGGATGAAGAAAAAAGTTCAGGAACTAGTTCACAAACAGCAAAAAAAAAAAAAATGTAGAAAGAATTCAAAGGAAATGGCTTCTCTTCCAATGGTTTTATACTGCTGTCCTTTATGAGCTTCAGTGGAATTAATCCTGATATACACTAATGGAAGAAGCGACAAATCACATCCGAGGTCTTCAGATACCATTTCAAAGAACATCTTGATAAAGGTACTCTTCGGCATATTCAGCTTCAAGCAATTAAAGATTTAAAAACTAAACTGGAGTCTCAAATTGCTAAAAAGATTGCATGTATTTAAAAGGAAATTAATTCTCCCTGAACCAATATGTATCAATCAGATGAAAATTCAATGCTCTTTTGGCAGTTCTAATTACATACATTGTTCATACTGAGATTAAGTCTCAACACCTTTATACCTGCCTCTTTGACCTAATAGCCTATGAAATTAGCAGTAAACTATCCCTCTTCTTGGTCTTAGATTGGCAGGACTTTTCTACTCCTATTCCATTTTCCAGGATAGTTTGGTTTCAGTTAATCTTTTTGAGGTAAGCATAAAGGTGTTGAGACTTTTAATAGGAAGAAAAGTGAAAACTCAAACTGATGATTTTCTGGCCCTTTTGTTTCCTTTCCAGGATCCTGCCTTGAAGTGTGAAGTGTATAATGTCATATTGGTGTAAATCAGGGTAACGCTTTAAAATTACTGCATTCAAACAAGTGTAAAAGCCTGTTTAGATGAGAAGCAGATCCAAGAGCTCCCCGTGAAGAGGCGGTGCAGCAGGGCAGAGGCCGCCACCATGCAGCCGTTGCACCAGGCCCCGGCATTGCTGCCTCTCCTCCTGGCCACCGGAACTTTGTGCCTCTGCCTTGCCTCCTCAGAGGAATCAACCACTGATGGCCTCACTTCAACTTCCCTGATGGAATTTGCTGTTATGTCCCATATAGAGGCAATAAATTCCCATGAGCAAACGAGCCCCGAGACTGCAGAGCCTGATCTCATCCCCGGCTCTCTGCATGCTGCCCCGGGATCAGGCTTTGCCAGTGAGGAGAACGAGGAGTCCAAGATCTTACAGCCTCCACAGTACTTTTGGGAAGATGGGGGAGAGCTCAACGAATCCAGCTTGGACTTGGGACCAGCAACCGACTACAGCTTTTCTGCTGCCTCTCAGAAGGCCCTGCTGAAAGGGAATGGGACACAGACAAAAGAGAACTGGGAAGCAGCCACTGTCCAGACACCAGCAGAATTTGTAGAGCCTGACTTGCACACACCTTTCTCCAGCACGCTGGAGGAAGAGGAGGGACTTCTCCATATAGACCACTCAAGGGGAGGATTGGAGAGCCTCCAGACCTCAGAGCTGGAGGCTACATCTTCTGAATCAGTGGACCAAGAAGAGTTTTTGTCTGCCCTCCTGTTTTCCACAGCCTCCACCAGGCCAGATGTTGTGACCGAGGCTGCCATAGGAGGGCAAGAAGAGGACTCTGTTTCTCCTGGCTTAGAGCTTGGGAGCAGCATGGGGCCAAGTCTTCTGCCTGTGTCCTCTGTTCTTTCTACTACTTCTGCACAGTCCCCTGGTGTTTCAGAAGAGCAGTTTGAGGTGACAACGGGAGATATGTGGGCTGTTGAGGGAGCAGATTCAGAACAGACTGTGACTACCATAAGTGCAGAGCTTTCAGAGCCCGTGATGGAGGCTGGTGGGGAAGAACATTCAGCCAGAGACGAGTTCTTGGAGACAACAGTGGGATGGGAGATGCTGGAGCCCACAGTGCTAACTGAACTGGAGCAGACAACAGAGATGCCTGTGGGGACACTCCCTCCTGGAGACAGCTCCACAGACACGCAGACTCTTTCTGATGGTGAGCATCATCTAGCTTCCTCTGCAGCTCTGTGGGACAGGGCTGATGAGCCTGTGCTGGATCCTGTCTGAAATGACACAGAGATAGCAAAAGAGACTGTTACAGCAGAGGGGAGCTTGTCACCACAGGCTGGAGATGCCCACATTCTCCACCAAAAATCTGTCAGAGTTATCTAGATAAATCTGTGCCCATGACAGGGGGGCAGTAGGCTCATGGGCCCCCTGGCTTCCCGAAAAAACAAACAAACAAACAAACAAACAAAAAAACAGAGCAGCAACAACAATCTAAGAAGGAGAACTTATTTTACTAACTATGATGTTGGAATGCAAGATGACATGACATAATGCAATCTAATTGAAAGTAAGGATAATAAATCAAATGAAATAAGAGAGAGAGAATGAAAGAGAGACAGAGAGAGAGACAGAGAGAGAGAGAGAGTTTCCGAAACCGAAAGCCCTACTTGATGAAGGCGTATGGCTTGGAAAGCACAACCACTCCTCTCCTTGGCAGCAAGCGAAAGTGAAAAAGACCACGCGCAATCAGATGACGTATCTTCCATGATGTATCTTCCTTCTCTGACCGTAAGGTCCTCTGGGATACATAGTTCTTCTCTTTTGTCCATGATGTTATGATGTGGAATACCAATAGCAAAATAACAAAACCATGACATGCCTCAAGAAAATATTTAGATGCTCCTAATTTTAAACTATTGGAATTATGTAAAAAACTGAATGTTCTTGGTCATGTTATAATCTCATGGCTGTTCTTGGATCTTTATGACAAAGAAAGGACTGCTCTGATTTGGTAAAGGCCTGCAGTCAGTGGAGAATAATTTTTCTGGGTATTAGCCCAGAAAAATAAGTCTCTAAAGAAATTTTGCCATCAACATAGGAGACACAAATGTTTTATATGGGAGAATATAGGATTTATTTTCATGTTTATACACAGGCACAAAAGATAAATATGTGTTTTATATATATATATAAAGAGAGTTTAAAATTTAAGTATAACTGACTATTACAAAATAATTTAACATTTGTATATGGAGCTTATGTTCTAATTTACTACATATCACAATGACAGTTGTCCCTGTAAGACCAATAGGGGTTATGACTACCTTTTCGAGACTTGATGCAGATGCACTAATGCTCCAAAACTTTTCTAACCTCTTCTTGATGGAATCTGGTCATTGAAAACATTTACCATGACTGCCTTCTATTTTGTCATTACAATTTGTCTGTTTTCTCCATTCTTAAACATTTTCTGCAAACTTTTGTCCTTTATATACATGTGGAAAGAAAAACATTGTACGGAAAGTGATGAAAAACTTATTATAAATTCATAATTCATTTAAAAATTCTTCTTGAGAAGCCAGATTCTCCTCCAAGGAAGTTGCATTCTAACTATTACAAATACTTCAAACGTGTATTATGCACATCTCAAACACATACTAGGCATTATGCCTTATGCTAAATGAGAAAGTTGTATCTCAAGTTCATCTGAGCAATCTTAATGACTGGTCTCAGAGGCAAACTTGCTGCTGCCAAAGATTTTCTGCAAGAAAAGAAAACATGCTTCTGTTGCTCCCATTGCAATAACTATAATGATCCCCTGATTTTTTTTAGCAAATAAAACTGAAAGCTGAAAAAAAAAAAAAAGAAAGAAAGAAAAAAAGAAAGAATAGTTTTCTGCAGAGTTGCTGAGAAGAATTTGCTCATCTTTTAGTAAATTATTTCACAGACAGTCTAACAAGTGCTAGTTATCATGAAGTAGGTGACAGAATGATGCAGAAATTGACAAGACACATGGGAGAACCTTGTAGGAATTAAACCTCTATTTTTAGTGTCAACTGTGGTGTAGATTGGCTCATCTGTATTGTTTAACTATGTCCCTGTTTTCTGGACAATGGTTTCAGTACCTTATGTAAATGAATAAATGCTCATGTTACATTTCAGGCTTCTTGTTTGTCCTTCCAGTAAGTTCAAAAAGCTCTTGTAAATGCAGCTATGACTGCATTAGACAAATCCATATACCAAATGCTTCTGTACTTTGCTTTTCTATCTAGGTAACATGTAGAGACATTTAAAGTGACATTTCCTATGTTCGCTATCACTGTCATTCTCCTGAAAGGTTAATGTATCCACAAGTTCATTTGGACTAATTTAGCATCAAAAGCATGTACATCTCCAGCTGTGCATTGATACTGCATCATAATGTAACATAGTGCCTATATTTTACTTTCTTTCTTTCTTTGTTTGTTAAAAATAAAAAACAAAAATAAAATAAAATAAAATAAAATAAAAAAAGGAAGAAAACTCATTGTATGGTTTTCCCTAGTTCTGTTTTCTATCTCTATCTGACTAAAAGCAAGAGTGTTTTGTTGGATGAAGCTGCAGTGAAGGAGAAAGAGAAGCAGAAACCTATCATATTCAAAATGAGTCTATTTAAGTAAGTTTCCAGATCCTGGGGAATCTTAGGTAGCAACAGATCATGGTCAAGTTTTTAAAGAACACTTTGCATATGTGATATGTATCCACATATTCAGCTTAAGGAGTACAATCATCCTGGGCCCAGTGGTTTGTGGATTCAGCTCTCTATTTTCAAACAGATATGTATAAAAACTACTGTCTTCATCAGAAGTCATTTGTTCATTTCAATATAGTGCAAAAAAAAATTACATTTGCTAGCTTATGTTTATCTAATTGTGCTGTAAAGATACAGTTAATAAAATCCAAATTTTATGTAATTTTATTGTCAGAGATGACTGCATGTGCTGAGAAAGTGGAAAAAGTAGCTATCTAAAGGTTAGACAGTAGCAGCAGTCAATCAAGCATTAATGATATTAATCTGCATGGCCTTGATTTGGCATGTTATCATGAAGTTTAAAACAGCTATTAATGCTTTATCTCTTATTTCCCAGGGCCATTTCTAAGGTTCTTAAGTTGGCATTTGGTCAATTTTGAAGAAGCTTCTTATATACATGGCCGGATTAAGATCTAGGCAATTTCAAAAAATAAGCAAGAAAGCAGAGAAAGTTAACAGCAGAAGCAACATAAAATGAGCTGAGAAAGCTCATGAGACATGACTAACCAGGACTATCTCTAGAATGTCACTGTCAACTGAAAATGTAGTAAGGCAATTTTGAGTCCTGATCCTAGAAGGTATTGGAGAGCTCTGCAAGTTAGTACAGTACTTATTACAACCTATGCAAAATGCTTAAGTGACATTCATTATTTCTGGCCTTAAAGAGATAAGTACAGTTCTGTCTCTCTCTGCTGATATGTTGCTTACACTTTGAAAACAGCAAGGTGTGAAAAAAAAAGGTTTGAGAGATGGGACTCACACCTGCAACTTGAACAGTTTAAAGACAACTTGGACTTCACTTATTGAAGTCAAAGAATAACTGTATGCATCTTCTGGTACAGAAGAACTCAAGCTAGTTTGTGGTCATTTCCCTATTGATCTGTCTTTCAGGAATTTTGCAGATATCATGCTCACTGCCACTGGAGTCAAACAGAGGGAGACAGCACTGTAAAGGATCCTGATGGCTGTAGTTAGTACAAAAGGCAAGGTGGATTAGCTTGATCTCAGCACTGCACTGATATGGCCATATGTATTTTGGAGTGCTGAGTTTTAGTCTCATAATTCTGAAATGCAGAAAGGATGAGTTCATGTAAACTTCTGAACACCACATAAGATTTTTGTCTTCAGACAGTCACTTCCACAACATAGACATAGAAAGCTTAGAGAAAATTAATGAAATGAAGATGTAAAGACCAGCATCAATTTCAACCAGAGTACAGCCTTGTAGCACAATTTAATAAAATCTATTTAACATACAACGTCTCCTAAGCAGATTTTTGCTTTGTTTCAATGAAACATGCTTCTACTATTCATATGAAGTTCATGTCTTTCCATGCACGTACCTGTTTATTGTTAGCACTACTGAAATGATTTATTTCTTTTCTGTATTTTGGTCATAATTTATTATGTTATTATAATAGTTGTTAAAATTTACCTCTTCTTTGTAAGTTTGAGAAAATACATTTTTTTTAATATTTGATCCTTCTCATACTCTGTAGGAAAGTAATAACATATAGGACTGTAAGGAAGAAGCTACTGGAATGGAGTTTATCCTAAATTCTTTTTAATTACTGAAGTAAATAAGTTTCATACTCATACATGGTGTGTGTATCAAGATTAATCAGTAATGCTTTATCTAGCAAAAAAAAACAAGAAAAGTCAAGAAAGATAGGGCTTTTTCAGTCTTAAACTGAACTTAAGTTTTATTTAACTGAAGTGGAATTTTTTTCAAACTTAATTGTTTTGTTAGTAATTAAAAAAAAAAAACAACTAAATTTTTATAATTTACTGTCTTAGAGCATACATTTTTTGCATAAATAGCAATGAGCCAATTTTCAAATTAATGACTGGAAATGTTTCTCCAAAGGCTCCAAAAAACAGGAAACAAAAATCCTCAAACCCCACTCAATGACAGATGTGCAAGTATGACCTCTGGTCACCTACGTTCCTTGTCCATCTGTTTGGGGGGCATTATGTGTAATCACAAGTAAATTGAAGCCTTCCACAGGAGTATTGTGGTTTGGCAAAAGTAAGTTCAGAAGTAACAGTTTGTATTAAGCTACATGTACCATTTTTCCTCTAGGCCAGCATTGCATGTTAGTAGATGCCTCCTGTATTTAATCACATCTGTTCAGTTCTTAGCCAAATCTAGTAAATGATCAGAATAAAAGCAAAACAGTGCAGATAGTCAAGCTTTCCAGAACAGGTTGCATAGCAGCAGGTGTTCAAGAAAGTTAGAATTCAGGTCTTGACTTGACTTTAATAGATAAGGTCTCCCTCGTAAAATGATGCCATTCACTTTATAATGCAAACTCTCACACACTGCCAGTAAAAAAGAGAAGCAGAGCAAACTCTGAAAATGTCTGAGATAACAAATTAGCATGAGAAGTAAGAAGTTCATAGGGTGTAACATCCACAGAAATAAGCTGTGAAACACCTTTTCAAAAGATTTAACAAAAGTGAGGATTTGTACTTTTCAAAGGAAAGTCCTTCCTGCTTTAAAAAAAAAAAAAGAAGAGAGAGAGAGAGACAGAGAGAGTGAGATGTTTTTTTGCTTTAAATATATACATATAAATATATTTAAATATATATCCTTTAAATATATATATATATATATGTATAGATATTTGAAGAAAGAATCTCTAACGTTTACCTGTAAAGAGCATGAAAGCATACCAATATTTCATTCTGTTCTGTTAAAATCCAAGATAACTAAATCATACCCTCTTCAAAATTTTCATGGAGGAAAATGAGATATGTTTCACTGCTATAGAAGTTATGATACCAGAAGGTGAATTGGCTAAATCAGGTGTTCAATTGCCATGCTTTAGAAAGCACTTTATCCTAGATGATACTCTGTACAAAACTGCATTTCATTTCAGCCTGAAAAATATGCCTTCTGCAACCATTGATCTAGCCTCCTTAGAAAATTATACATCCATTTTTTCTAGACCATGAATGCCTTAATGAAGAATGAATCACATTTCAAGGAAATGTGTTTCGGGAAAACTTTCAACACCATTGTATTTTCATATCATAGTATTTGAGAAACAAAACACATCTTTTAATGGTAAGTGAGTATTCCAACTGGTTTTCCGTGGAAAGATGCTAGAATAGCCATGGGTTTAGGCATCAGACATAAGGTTTGACTGAACAGGAATGTCTAAGTCCTGAACAGGATGCCACTGCCAGCTGAAAATGAGCTGAGATTTCTGAGCATTCATCTCTGAGACTTCATCCAGAAGAGAATCCCAAATTGTCAGTGTGCAGTCTGTATACTGTGCAGTCTATAGGTCACTACAGAAGTATGCTTCCTATTTATTTTCATGGAAACAACAATAGATACAAAAAGCACAATAACACTGTTTGATAGATCAAATTCTCTACTACAGAATATTACTTTGCAACATAGTCAGCACTATTAGCTATGCATTCTTTTTCCAGCAATCAACAAAAGCCTGCATACTGTGCTCATAAACATCTGCACCAGCAGAGCTGACCCACTGTTTCACAGCTGCTATGATGGCAACATTGCTTGGAAAATGTTGTAGTTCATCTTGTCTTTCTATACAGTGGTTGTGGTAGGACAGTGCAGCCATGACTGGCAATGTGCTCCATGGTCTTCAAACTGTTATGGGTCTGGTGTTATGGTGTTGCAAGAGAGAGACTTTAGTTTTGTCCTTTTTATAATTCTTCTTAATACTTTACAAATTACATTTATAATATTACTATGGAACATCTAGTACTTGTGTATCCTTTATGTAAAAGACTTAGAATAATAGTGTTGAAAAAACTATGATTACAGCAATCCAATAATTCATGTGGAAGGAATTAATGATCTTATTACATGACTGAGCCCAAAATATTAACTTGAAAGCAGTTTGTTAGCACTGTTGCTTAACACGACTGCTGAAAATACCACAGTCCAATTGTAAATAAATAAATAAATAAATAAATAAAATAATAATAATATTGTTTGGGAAGGGGGAGAACAGATCCACAAATTAAAAGATGAAGATTTGAAGCCCATTTAAAAAATATCTTGATTTCCAAATAGAGCGTTAGACTATGCTGTGATTTTACTTCCTTGCCTGGTTTAATGAGTTGCCCCATCAAATATAAACAAAAATTTTAGAAGTGTTTCATTATGTCCTGATTTGTTATTCCAAAACAAGAACTCACTATGCTAAGAAAAAAAAAAAAAGTATAAGTGTCTCTGAATAAGCTAAACTAATAAACACTTTCTGTCATTATGTAACTTGTTCTTTTTCCTACCTGAAAACAGTACTGAAGTAAAAGGTTGTGATTTGCATGGTGGTTTCACCCTGATGAGAAGCTGAACTCCACCACTCTGCTCTTTCACTCCTCCTTCTGAAAGGAAGAGGGGCAGAAAACATGATGAAAAAAGTATTCATGGACTGAGACGAGGACAGCAAGATCACCCACCCACTGTTCAAGATGGTTAATTTTTATGTTTTTAAAATTATTTTGTCTAGAAAAGAAATGTGTTCTAGTTCAAAGTCCCTGTGCTATTTCATATACCTCTCTCAGTCATATAATAGTATGGCTTGCACAGTCAAAAAAACTATTATGAGATGTTTAGTGAGCAACTTCATCTTTGTAAAATTAATATGCTGGAATTTGAACTAGCTGTAGTTTAATAACAGAAAATTGATATTCCAGTACACTGGAAATGTCATGACATATGCTAGTACTTCTGAAGTCCTTTATTGGATTCCTGCATACTTTTTAAAATTTCTTTTGCTCATCGTGTGCAGTTAAGATAGGAGGCAGGAGTCTAGTTTGAGACAAGTTCTTGGCAATGTCATAATACTTAACATTTAACCTACTTCCAGTTTCTACATGTTGTAAAAATAAACAGCAGTTTGCTGGATGTCAAGATATATATATATTTTTTTTCTGCAAGAATTAACAGGAAAGCAATAGATCATCATCGGTAGCTTTTAAATTTAGCATCTCAAATTTTATTTGAGTATACCCAAGAAAAAATGACTGATATATGTTGATCTTTGCATATTCAGCAGAAGAGATGATGTCTTCCATAGGTAATAGAGCTATAGTCAGAACTTTTTTTGGTGTATAGAATGTACTGCAGACAGATATGCTTGAGTCTCCCCTTAGTGGCCTAGGTGTTAATTTCAAAATGTATGTCTTTTAGGAAAAGCACTTAACAAAGATCACAAAATGAACCATTGTATTATTTTTGCCATCCTTCTAGATAAGTTAACACTAGTCTATAACCAAGTATACTGAAAACGTTTAATGTTACGTTTAGTATTATGAGCATGTATAGGTCTGATTTTCAAAGACATTATGAAATACCAATTGTAACATTTTTGCTGAAAAATGATAGTGTCAGTCAGAGATATGGGAGAACTTCAGTCATAGAAATTCCAGACAGAGATACAGGTAGTTGTCAATCTTACATAGTTTTTTGGAGACTAATAAGTGAAAACAAGCTGTATTGTTTCTGGTAGCTTTTATGAATCAGGACAGACATCGAAGTTCCACAGTTTTCTTTTTTCTTTTTTGTTTGTTTGTTTGTTTGTTTGTTTTCTTATATCTTTCCTGCTCTTTCCCTTATCCATCTGACACAGCAAGTAAGTTAATGAAACTTCCCTTTGGAATGACACCAGGATATAGTAGTAGAATCTACTGCAAAGTCTTTTCAAACTTAATTATCTTCATGCCCGGAACACAGATTAGTTTATGACTAGTTATACTTAAGAA
The DNA here is from genome assembly GCF_016699485.2 of Gallus gallus. Classification (NCBI taxonomy): domain Eukaryota; kingdom Metazoa; phylum Chordata; class Aves; order Galliformes; family Phasianidae; genus Gallus; species Gallus gallus. The sequence goes on along the minus strand of NC_052533.1, from coordinate 71,937,175 downwards.
GAAAATTAAGAAATATGATGTCTCGTGTTTTACTTTTTTTTAGCTCTGTAACTGTTCTTCCTCACCGAGGAACAAATGAGGGAATGGTAGACTATTAGAATGAATAAACAAGGTGATTTTTACCTTGTACATACTTGTTTCTCAAATACAGTATATTGTAATAGGAAGTTCTTATTTATTTATATATTCTATCTTTGCCTGTTTTCTCTGCATTCTGAATGGTGCACGACAAAACTCACTCTAACTGTGAAAGTGGTGAAAAACTCAGATACCATAAATTTGTTGATTTTGATTAATTCAGATTGGATGCTATTAAAATTACATGAAGATTACCTTACAGTAAATCAAATTCCGTTGCCAGACTTAGGCCTCTACTTTATTTAACATTAGCAATGGAATATCAAGGTACCAAGAGGTTCTAGAGCCTAAAAACTTTGAAGTAGGTTGTGAATGTCATCGTCTGACTTCTGTGCTTGTCAAAACTGAACTGAAACTCTCAACTGTTTGAGATGCATCCACTCCTTACAGGAGAAAAAACCTAACTGATGTTAGAAAAAAATGTCTGCCATTTTCAAAAGTAATGCAGTAATATTCTATTATTATATTATCTTAAAAATTTGTCTTATACTTACACAGTTCAAGAATCAGTGGAACTTACTGTTCAACTTCTGTTCTTTTATAAATAAGATTGAATTTATCCAATTGTGGTATGAATTGATGTTCATTCATTTCATCCTGTTAAGGTGCTAGGCAAAAACTGGAGTTCTCCCATCTCCTGCCTGACATTTTCCTCTTAAAAATGAATTGCTTTCCCCTTAGTAGGTTATGTAAGATTATTTGTGCATTAAATGGCTTAGAATTTTATAAATAGCTGACACTGACTGGGAGGAGTTATTTTCAGTGTGTTTACACAGGCAGTATGTGCCTACAAATGTTGATTAATATTACTTTTAGTTATATTAGTTAAATTAATGGATGTAATCATAGAAATGTTTAGTCTTCACTGAAAAGGAGAAAAGTGATAAATAGTTACAAAGCTGAAGCTATGCTATCCAAACTGTGTATATTCTTTTTAGCTTTGTAGATTATTATCTTTTCTTCTTAACAAACTTTGAGAAAAATGTTATCTTCTTTTCCAATTATGGCTTTTTAAAGGTACTCTCAAAATCTGTTCTAGGTGTTTTCAACAAAGCTTACTGCCATTCTAATTGTATTAAGGCATACTTACTGTTTTGTAACACATGCTTCACTTGATGATGAAAGTACTAGCATCTTTTAGTAATGACAAACAATCAATCAGCTTTATAGTGCTGGAGCTATACAGACTAACCTTGAAAGAAGATACTCTGAGGCTTGTTTGGTCTCTTAACTAAAATACACTCTTTCAGTTTACAAGCACGTTTTATATATGCAAGAATAATGCTATGTCCAGAACCAAATGTGGAAGGCTAAACCACTTTTATCCAAGTAGTTTCACTTTAGCAATTTGATATTATTCTGATAGTCAAGATGAGTACAGGGAAATTTTATAGTATCAGTCAAGACAAGCCTGTGAATCAAATCGCAATGAGCACATTCATAGTTTTACTAACTAACCCTAGGGTGTATTACAATTCTGTCACATAACAACTATTAAATCTCATTTGAGACTGAGTCAGAGGCCTCCAGAAGAGGCTACAGTGAATTTTGAGGTGCATATCCCTAGAATTCAGTTTTATTTCTCTCTTCTCCTGCTTTGCAACTCAGTTGGATAATAAGATATTTCAAAATATACAGGTTTACAAAGAGGATTCCTCATCTTGCTGCAGACAAAATGACATCCAGCTTCTCTCTGGATCCTGTTCTCCCCTAGGAGCTGATTTATTTGTCCTTTAATTGTAGCGGTCACTAGGTACAAAGATTCTAATACCCGTAGCATTTGGATATCTCTTCTCTCCTCTTGGGTTTCACCTATATTTTCCATCTGTATAAAACATTGGATAAAGAGACTGTTCTGAGTTTAAATCTTTAATTATTGGATGGTTAATGATATCTAAGTAATACCTCATATGGACACAATATTCAGCAGTTCTAGATACTTACTGAGTAACATCTTGTGCTCATGAATCTGAAATGTCAAAGGGAACTCTGGAGATATTTTCCAGAAGAAATTCAAGTGTGTTAGGTCTTGAGATATTTTGCCCTAATTAGCTCAATGAGAATAATTTAACTGACACTAAAAAAAGAAGACAATCTCCTGTTCAACATCTTGCTACATAACACTAGATATGAATGTTGTATTCAAACTGCCTTTTGTGATAGCCTTTCCTCTCTCTCTTTCTCCACCAGGACTCCATTATCTTAAAACAAAGGGTGCACTAAATGACAGGGGCAAGGGCTTAAAATTCTGTGCCTGGATGGGAGAAAATTCAGGAAGGCGACTCTTTGTGATAGGACATGCCAACTGCACTTGGAAAAGCCAATAAACTATCCAGAATTGAACTAAAGATAAAACTAAAAAGAAAATGAAAATGTGCGTACACATTTGAAGTGAGAGATGAGCACCGGATGAAGATGCTCAGGTGCTGGTAAGAGAGGCTGCAGGGGTGGCCTCTGTGAGAAGAGAGGGCACACTGTGAGGAGAAAAGGCTGTCATGAAGGAACTGCTGGGTTCAGACACCAGCCCCATTCCCCAGCCTATGTACTGATGGAAGGGAATTGGGAATGGACGAGTGAAGCTTGGCCTGGAGAAAAACAGTGAGGGATATGGTGAGGGATATACGGTGAGGGATATACGGTGAGGGATAGATGCTTTACTTTTTGTCTTTTATATCTCATTACCTAAACATATTTTAATTATCAGGAAGTCTAATTTATTTTATGCAATTTAAGTCTGTTTTGTCTGTTGTGGTAATTGATAAGCAAGCTTGTTTTATCTCAACCCTCTCAGCTTTTCAAACTACTCATTTTTCCTCCTGTCCTCTAGTAGAGGGTGAGTGAACAGTTGGGTGGGTGTCTAGCAGATGGTCAAGGTCAATCCACCACAGCCTGATAATCATACCTGTGCTTCACTGTCCTTCAGAAGAGGTCCCTGATCATTAACTATGCCTAGGAAGAACTTGATGCAGCAGAAATAAATGTATTAAGGGAAGGTTATTAAAAACAAAACAAAACAAAACAAAACAAAACAAAACACTTTGATTCCTTAGTCTTTATCATTTCAGCAGTTACGTTCTTTCTGTGCAGAAACTTATTATCTCATGTGTTCGATTATGTCAACAATCTATCTTAGCTGTAAACCTCTGTCCAACAAGAGAGAAAATAAGAACAAAGGTGCTTTGAGTTAGTCTTTCCTAGTTAGTAATTTAGGAATGTTTAGAGCTAATGGTTATACATTTTTTTTTAAAATATTTTGTTTACATTAATAAAAACCTTTTCTAAAAAAATGTCTTGGCTGAAAATAATAGCATTTGACTGAGGCATCAGAAGGTGTTATAGCACTGACTCCCACAAGTTTTCTGTTTGATTTTTGAAAAGATTTAAATTGCTATTATTATGTCCCTGACACGTATCAGAGAAGCATTCTGAAGTTTCATTGGACAGTTTGATAGAAGTTTCTGTTCTTTAGGACTAGTAGAGTCTTTCCTATTAGACAGGGAACAATGAAGCAATCTACACTTAATCAAATTTGAAATTAATCCAAATTTTTATGAATGCTTAAACTATGAATGAGTCTTAGAACAGGGAAGTTTGAAAAATTGTACCCATGGCATTATTTATTACACAGTGCAGTATGGAAAGAGTTGCATTTCAAAAGAAAGATTTGATGACTTTTTAGCACATAATAGCTGCTGTTGCAGTCCAAAAACACTTTAGTACAAAGGTTGCAAAAAATGCCATTACTGAGGTTGTTTCTTCTTATTTCTTCCTTCTACATGCATTTAGTTTTTAATTGCTTAATCATGTGGTATTCTTTTCAGGTTTCTGTTTTACTGAATGTGAAAAATAGCCAGAATGCACTTCATAAGTAACTATTATCCTTGACCAATAGACATCATTTCATTTGCTTTAATCTGCTTACAACAGGCTATCAAGTATTACATTTTTTTCCAGTCATTCCTATGGTGCTCATCACTATAGAAGGAGAGTGTCTCACAACTAGTTTAATCAGAAAAATCCCCAAAGCCTAAGGCTGTTGCTTTTTGTTTGTTTGTGTTTTTTGTTGTTATTGTAGTTGTAGTTGGTAGTTTTCATTTTAAATCTCCAATTTACAAATGTGAAGCTAAGAAATAACTCTTAAAGCCAGAAAATGTTGAGATAAATACCTCTAAATTGTCAGTCTTAAGGATTGATGGTTTTACATATCATGAATGATTTTTCACAAATTTGGAACTCAGTAATTCCAAACTATATGATTAATGATTGCCAGTATTTGTTTTCTTTTCTTTTTAGACTGTGTAGTAGAGGTAGAATGCTACTTGTCTGGTAAGAATGTAGTTTTTGTTAGAACATGTGTAATCCAAACTGCCAATTTCCATATAAAATAGGTAAATCTCTCCCAAAAAAAAGTCATTATGTAGGAGCCTTGAATCATTCCCAAAACAAGCCTATCCAAAGCATAATTGAGGAAAATAGAGCAGCATGAACTGATGTAAGTGACGATATAGGATCTATGAAAATACTTTGTGTATTGGGAAATTTGCAGTTAGAGAGTAGGTTTCTTCCTCTTTCTCTCTCTCTTTCTTTCTCTTGGTGGTGGCCTGTTATGAAAGAAGTCCAGAGAGATTCAACTGTTAGGAACAATGTAGTTCTTTTTTTGCAATATTTTTTTTTTCCAGATACAGTAACTAAAGGCAACCTTCTTTTTTAAAAAAAAACTCTATTTCTTTTCACTTCCTTTACTCTCAGCCTCATTTTTATCAAGACTTCTCAGGCCACTGATTTGAGATGATGACACAGAAAGGTTTATGCATTTTTGGAATCATTATGCATAGAAGCTCTCTAAAGTTTCTCTGCTGGAAGTATCATTTAGAAAGGTTACTGTGACATTTCCAAAATTGGTTCTTGTTAATATGAATGAAACATGTTTTCCATGCCATGCCTATATTTTTTGTACATGTATACATATATTTATGTAAGGGCATGCATGCATACGGTTGCCATATACACAATATTGACATTCAAAATAATGTTTTTTTCTTTTTCTTTTTCTTTTTCTTTTTCTTTTTCTTTTTCTTTTTCTTTTTCTTTTTCTTTTTCTTTTTCTTTTTCTTTTTCTTTTTCTCTTTTTCTCTTTTTCTCTTTTTCTCTTTTTCTCTTTTTCTTTTCTATTCTTCTTTGAATGCATCAATAAAGAGTAGCAAGCAAAACAATACTTTCAAACATGGATAATTTGGAGGAGAGAAGATAGACAATTTTCCTTCCAATAATACAGTTTTCATCAGCAAGTTTCACCCCTTACTGTTGCTAAGTAAAGTGGTGTTTATGGCAGATAAATTTACTATAATATTCTTCAACATTTCTGATGGACTTTCATCTAAATACAGAACCTAAATATGTAAATATTAAACCTAATGACTGTTAGCAAAGTCATTAAAATATAGAAGACAACTTTTCTTAGAATAAATTCATATTCTGAATCAACTTGAGTTAAAAGGCAAGGTATGTTTAACTGAGTTTTACAAGTTTGAGAAAATTTTTCTGTCATTGCCATCTACTTTTCTTCTGGATGCTGTTGTTACAGCCTCTTTTGTAAAATTACCCTATGATCATTAAGCAGAAGTTGCAGATGCAAAGAATAAGAATGCGAAGGATCATTAATTTATTTGCATTCAGAATTATAGGGTGGGATTTGTTTTGGGGGCAGAGGAAATTACTCCTGTTTCTTCTACTAAAAAGCACAGCGAACAGTAGAATCTTCCTATTTCCTTTATATCATTCATGTTTTCATAGACATTTCTATGATATCTCCTGTCAGATGAATAATCCTAGCCTGCTTCATAATTCCTCACAAAACAACAAAACAAACAGGAAAAAAAAGCCCAGAACACCTGCCTTTCGTCATCTCTCAGCCTCTTTATCTTTTCTAGGTTTAACCTATGTGATCTGAGCAAGATGATAAGGACTTTCAATGTAACAGTCAAAAAATACCAGATGATAGTGTATCAATATATGTATTTTATTCTTTCTGTATAATTCTTAATGCCTGATTTCCTATGTTTACTTAATACTGAACTAAGGTTTTCATAGAGTTATCTCTTATGAGATTTCACCTTATAATAATAATCACTGCATCACTTCACATCAGTCTAAATCGATTTTATATATTCATTTATTATCCAGGCATGGTTGCCTTGTGGCTCATAGGACTATCTTTTTATTTATTGGTCTTAATCTTAATTATAATCACAGGTTTGTTTCCTTTTTTTTTTTTTTTTTTTTTTTTTTTTTTAAGACAAATTTGCATTCAAGAAAAAGCATTACTTTAAAAGCTGCTGTTGCGATTTCCTGCCTTGATGGGATGGATAGATTATCTTATTGGCCTTTTACAACCTTAATGATTCTGAGATTCCTCTAGAATGCAACCAAGGTTAACTGTAAAGAAGAGAAAATGTAAGAAGAAGAAGAAGAAGAAATCCTACCTGCTTTATTGCAAAAAAAGATTCTGATGTTGTTGCTACTTTTTACATCTTCAGTTAAGTGGAAAGTTTTTTCAGCCAATTCAAACATACTGGAGGAGCGAATGAATATTTCTCTATAAAGCTGTATAGATTATGGAGAAGCCCATGACATTTTTGAGGGGAAAAAAAATCATATTCACATATCTTCTTTTATTTACTTTTATCTCCTTATGTTTATTATTTACATAATATATTGAACACAATAGATGACATTGTTATGAGTATGTGAAATTGTTTTATTTCATCTTGCTGTGAACAGATTCTGATAAAATAATGAAGTTTTGGAAAGCTCTTAGTAACTTCTGTAACCACATCTATACTTTCCTGATTTGGAGGAAAGAAAGGAAGCCTAAACTCTTTTGTTGATACGCTGTTATTACATGTATGTTGCTAACAAGAAGTTAGTAGTGGGGCAAGAGAAAATACTTATTTGAGTTTCTTCCCAAATGTTGGATAAATACAGAGTGCACAAATAATTTAACTTCTGTTACAATAAAAGCAAACTAGCCTGAAAAGTACATGGGGCAATGGTTGATTTGATGGTCTACACTGGTATTCAAAAATCATTGCTGGAAAATTTGATTCCTGGGCAATGATATCACTCTGGACAGCGATTGGGAGGAATGAAGAGTAGACTCCTGCTAGATAGTGATATTACTGATAAATAATTTGATCCATAACAAAACATTTTTTTTTCCAGGACTTTGAATAATATTTTTACATGCAGTGTTGGAAATGTTACACCTAGTGACAGTGAACAATTAAAAACATCTGAACTTCCAGGGGTGGTAACAGATGAATACAGTTATTTTATTATGTACAGTGTGAGAATTTTGTTGATTTAGGTGTATTCATTTAATTTTTGACTGTTCTTACCATCAACACTTTCCCTGAAGGCCCTACAAAATAAGATTTTTGCTGTTACTGTTCTCATATCAGTTTGTTAACGTAAGATCTTGTACATACCTCCTTTCCAATATTTCTATTTTAATTATGTAATTAATATTTGTTAGAATAGACTCTAAGAACCAACTGCTTACTTGGGAACCAGTGGCAATAATAATTTCAATTTTTCTGAATTTTTACACATTTGTTAGATCTATCCTGTAAGTCATTCACAGGCTCCATCTGAAATGCAGTATTACTATATTTTTAATTTGTTCTGTATGGTTTTGAAGTGTTTTCATCTAATGAATGTATAGAAAATTAATTTGGACTAAATGATACTAGATTACTGTTTATTATATGTTGTTAATATTTTTCAGACACTTTTCCTTGGCTAGGCTTAGAAAGTGTTGCTTGAGAGAGAGGTATCCTATTTTAAATTTCCTCTACTTCTTTGAGTAATTTGGGAGTTTCTAATTTTTCACCATTTAAGTGCATAAGAAAGGCACTGGAATAGTGTCTTTGATTCCTTTTCCTTTCTCCTCCCTTTCCATTTCATCTTCTTATACATGGCTTTGATCTCTTACTCTAGCTAGTGCCTTAAATTTAACTAAGCTACTATGACTCATTCGTGGCACGTAGAAAAGTAGAAGATATTTTGTGGACTATTCTGTGCTTGAGTGTAGAAGACCATATTTAGCTGATGATCAACTTCCACCAGTAAATTAATTATGACATTGAATTATAACTTCCTGACAATTATACTTATATGGATATATGAAGATATGGTCTATCTTCAAGGATGACTGCACATTCCTAAGTCTACTTTCACTAGGCAGAAGTATTTGTACAATTACACAATAAATATCTGCATATTGAAATGCTATTTGTACAATAACATCTGTAGTGCTAAAATGGATTTCTTTTCCTTTTACAAAAATGTGTTGAGAAATAAATTTCTAAGGATTTAGCAGGTGGTAAAAGATTCATAAGTCACACTGAAAGTAATGCCTCCTATTTATTTTCATGGAAACTACAACAAAGAGCATAATGACACTATTTGATAGAGCAAATTCTCAGCTACAGAACACTAATTTTCAACATAGTCACCTCCATTAGCCAATTTGCATAGGTGAGCTGACTGAGATGTTCTTCATTTTGCAGTGTTACAGCTGTGCATGTCTATCCGGAATGCTGCTTGTTTTTCACATTACTGTCGCCACGGCTGACATGCTCACATCCACTTTTTGGTCTCCGTAAAAATTCAGTAAGCATCCATGAATGTCAATGAATGCCATTTTTTTCTGCATGGAGAAATTCAGTTACGCACATTTGCTTCATGCATACTTCCATGTCTGACACCATTCTGTCAGACTGCTCCTCTGCTGCCATCTGTCACGTGGTAATAAAATATTACAGAATATTGGAGGAAAGTTTCTACCTCTACTGGTATACCACCAACATCCACATTTGACACCAGAGGCCAAAATAAGAAAATAGGAGACATTACCTTTGGAGCCACTATCACATTTTCATTTATACTATCTATATGATATTTTTAGTAGTATATTTATATTATGTTATATATTTCTACAAGGTACATTACTATTTTATTTAATAGGACATATTGGATTTAATTTTAAGTATTAGCTTCAAATTCTGCTGAACAAATATAAAATAACCTCCTTAAATACAGTGACAGACAAAAACTTAATATTCAGAAATAATTATTGTAACGCGAACCAAAATTATGGAATCTTCTTTGATATTTGCTGATATACTTAAGAGAGTTGTATGTTTTTTTTTTTTTTTTTTCCCCAGAAATCCTTACAGAGTTGATTGTAGTAGTGTAGACTGCATTTATTTATTAAAAATCTATTTTTAGCAAAAGATGACAAGCAGCTGTATTGTAGCCTATTTTATCTTGTTTTGGTATGTACTCAGTTAATTATGTCAGGTGGCATTGATCTGAACTCAACACTGTTGCAGAGAGGAAACAGTATTGGAAGAGTCTCTTGGCTATAAATGTATTGAATCAGTGAATTTTGTTTATTTTTTTACTAGTACATGCTGTTAAAGAACAAATGGAGGTTAAGAAGGGAGGAAAAATTAGTAGCTAAATTTCACTGAATAGTCATAAAAAAATCAACTCTTTGTATGGCCTGTCATGCTTCCAAAATTACTTTATAATATCTAAACATCTAAGATATTTCTTAATATTCTAAGAATTATTTTTCTTTTACAGAATATCAAAATGAAGGTATTTTTGACTGAAATGAAGAGAAATCCATAAACTTCAAAGTTTCTTAATGGATCAAATAATTTAATTTGATATCAAGTCAATAAAAATTCATTCTTCATTGCACAAAAATATCTTGCATAATGGCACTGTATTCAGCTTTCAACTTCACTGAGTTTAATCTCTCATTTTAGGAAAAGAAGTATCTAGTATAATAAGAATGCAGCAATGTACTTTACAAAGGACTAATGTATTTTCAATATTTGTTGATTTTATGCCAGTAAGAAGTTAAGGGAGATAGAAAAGGAGAGATTGTCCTTCAGATGTGTTTTGTTCACAATAAATAAGTAAATGTAGACTCCATGACATCTAGCTTTTCCTCTGAAATTATCTAATTTCAGAACTGTTTATAGGTCCCAGAGTGCTTGTTCGCTAAGTTTGTGTAATCTATAGACTGTGGGAGGAAAAGATATCTTAAAATATCTTGGAATTCCCACTTTATATGATATCTAGAGAGTGATTTCTGTTATGATTGGCTAGTTGCTTGTTTTTCTTTTTACTAGACTTTTCCAAGCCATAAGAAAACTGAGTAGATTTGGTGGGAGTTTGTGCTAGTTTTACTGACACTTTGTCGGTCTTCAACCTGGTAGCTTTAAAGGAGATTAGTTTACCCTCAGATAGTTGCAATAGAATGCAGTGTTTTGTCATCAAGTGATTTGCCTGCAGAAAAGGTTGGTGCTTAAAAATTGTTGCTTTAACATTTTTTTACACTTTCTCCACTGCAATTACAGAACACCTCTAATGATGCAATCATGATCCAGAATGGAGGATTAGAACAAATAATCCAAGTTTTCAAAATGAATTCTTTCCTCTGATGGGTTAATTTTATCAACATGTTTTTAGAATTGTGTAATTCAAGACAAAATAGCACTTCATCTTTTTAAGCAAGATATTAACTTAGTTCAAAAAGAAAACTTTTCTTAAACATGACAACTGTAGAAAGTAACACTTTTGAGCAAGTAAATAGAGCTATGACTTGATCTTCTCCCCATGAGCTTATGCACCTCTTGCTGCACTACATGCAGTGGACAGCAGCATAGAATCACTGACACTTGCCTGTGCTGCCAGTGGAGAAATATCATGCTTTCTTCAAGACAAGAACTGATGGCCAGAAAAGGCAAGCAAGCATCAACATAGTTGTAAAAACTGGTTTATTTCTTAAAAATAAATACAAAAATATAAATATAAAACATCGGCAGATAGAATTTGATGAAATGACGTTGCACAATTTTTTTTTTTTTAAACCAGCTGCATATTACACTTATTAACACCACGTGTACATTTTGTTTCAGTTTTAATGTACAGAACAGAACATACTGGGTTTTTTCTTCTTTGCCTTCTTAAAAGCTGCACTTGCAAGGGTAGGACATGTACCTAACAGAAGCGGCTTGTACATGAGGTTGTTTAAGGGATTACCACCCTGTTCATATTTCTGAAAGTAAGGTATTTTTAATTTTAATTACTAAAATGGACAACACTGGATTTCCATAGCTTTGGCTCTTGGAAGGTGATTAAACAAAATACTGTATGTGTTCCAAGTGGCATCCTACTAGAAAGAATGAATGACATAAATGGACAAATTGAAAACAAATTCTAAAGTAAATCATTGTGCTGAATGACAGGAAAATTTTCCTGAATGTTAAATACTGTTGAGTGCAGAAGGTGTCTGTAAAATTACTTCCGCTCAAAGGAACAAAAAATGTAGCCTACTGTAGGTTAAGAAGCGTCTTTGTCACTTTCTCCTCCACCATACATTTCAGCAAGCTTATTAAACCGAGGGCCCCATTCTCGGAGGTAATCATAGTTTTGGTCTCCTTCAGTAGTACCCGACTCTAAGGAGCTCAAGGATTCAGCTATTGAATCATTTCCTTCATAGGCATAGGTTGCAAGTGAGTCATACGGTGGTGCAGAAGGATCACTATCATGCTCTTTTAGCCTTTGGTTAATGAAATCTCGGACATCTGTGTTATCTGGTGCTGAAGGAGTCCTCCGTGGTACAAATAACGTTTCAGGGATAATGTCTCGTCGGAGCTTCTTATCTTCGATAGCTGCAGGATTCCTCAGTGTGCCAATATCAAAGGCTTGGGTATCTTCCTCTCCACCACCTTCATCATTATAACTCACAATGTTGTCTCTGATGTCCTCTTTAGACAGGATCAAAGGCTCTTTCTTTCGTTGCCTCTTCAGAGCAGCAAACAGCACCACTATAACTTTAAGGGAAAGAATGGGTAAGGATTGAACAATTTTTAGTAGTGATTTCATCAGATACAACAACTTTATTTCAGTTACATTTCACCAGTTCATTTCTACCTGATAAATGGATAAACATTGCTGTCTGTATCACAGTAGCTAAGTAGAGACTCCATGAAAATGTCCTATTTTGTGTGGAGAACCATGAGCTTTGTCTATGTGCCCTTCTGGTAACTTCGATGAGTTTTAAAATAGCCAGGTTTACTCCAAAGATCTTTTCCCATTTTTAAGTATGGAGCATGTCCAAGCTGTTTTCCATCTGAACTATAGATCATTAAATGATATTCTGAGAAACACAGGATGGAAACTTTAAAAAATTTACGATTTTTTTTATACAGCACAGAAAGCTTTGGATAAACTGATTTCATATGATAAAAATATTATTTACTGGCAAATTCTGTGTGAAATATATACTGCGTGATGACTTTAAACATCTATTTAAACAAGAGATTCTCTATCTCAAAAAAGTTAAAATGAAAGACATGAAAGTGATTTTTGATTATGTTATTCTTTCTGCCTGATCCTCTTTTTAAAGACAACAAAATAATTAAAATGCATTTAGCAGTCTGAAACTTGATTTCATTTTTACTATGTCCAATTGTCAGGAGGTTTTTGCCTTAATTTCTTCTAATTTGCTGTTGAGTGTCTCTTGCAAAGAAAAGGAAACCTCATGATCATTTATTCTACCAACCTACATAGTTTTGTAAAGTGTGTCAGGCCTGAAACATTTGCTCTCAAGGGAAAGATACATTTTTCTTACCCAGCAGAATGATGATGCAGAGGAGAATGGCAATCAGTGCTCCTGTGCTGAGGCCAGCAGGGAGAAGCAGGGCCTCTGCATTGCAGGACTGCATGTTTCCTCGGCTGTCACAGGCACAAACTCGGATGGTAAGTGTGCCAGTGCTGCTCTGGATTGGATAGTCATTGTCCGATATCACCACTGGTAAGAGGTATGTACTTATTTCATGTCGACTAAAGCCATTTCTTCTTGTTAAAATTCTGGCAGTGTTATCTAGATAGGTTAAAATATGATATTATTTTTCACAGGAAAATAAAGAGTGTATCACATATAGTACATGCAAAGGATATTATTTTAGGTCACTGTTAGTATTTTGAAATGGGCTAGTCCTCATTTCATAGTGACATCTGACTTTTCTAGTGACATTCCCATTTAATCAGAAAGCTATTTATAATTTTTTACATACAGCTGGTCTGCTTCTCTGTGCCTCTGCAACACCTCTGAGTGTGATTTGAAAAGAGGATTTCTGAAAGCTTAAAATGTTTTATGGATTAATGCATGCAGTGCACAACACAGTTCCATTCCGTGGCTAGAGCCCTGAAATGAAGTGGCCAACCGAGAAAAAATAACCTTCCACTTCATGCTGTTCAACAAGCACTCTGTTTTGAAAGATTCCTCCTATGGATCTTCTGTGACAGCACCCAGGGGAATGCTATCAGTAAATATAGGATGAGATTTTCCACACCAAAGGACTTTCAACATACTGTAGAACAATGAATTATGTACGTTCACATATGGAGTAGAATTTTTGTTGGAAAAAAAAAAGACAGTTTTGAGAAGTGAATTTACTAAAGTATACTGTAGCCCACAAAAATAATGTGTATGCAGTATACTTCAGCATCAAATCTATTCACTGAGTGGCCAGAGAAGGAATGTGGGTGGTACTGGGAAGAAATGAGTTACAGAAAAAGACTGCTCCTTCTATTGTCAAAGCTACCTTATAAAACTGTGACCCAATACTAGAGTTGCTGACTTCTGAGTCCAAAAGGGAGTAAATACAGATTTAATCCATTAGAAAGAAAATTTCATTGTTATCACACAAGTGAATTTCTTGAGGCAAATGGTAAATGTCTTGCGAGACAAATTCAGACTGAACTAAAATAATTAATACAAAAGAAAGAAAATTTCACATAGAAGGGAAATACCAAGGTCAGTACCTCAGCATGGTCACTAGGATGTAGTTTTTGTTTAAAAAATTAAATGACTTTTTTTCTTCATGGCCTCCATGAACTGAAACACAAAGTTCTCTTTTACTGCATCCTTTGATTTGTTTTGGGTATCGATATGTTACTTTTTTCCCTCAACGTCAAAAACAGTGTGCCTGGTGTATTTTTTAATACCTTTCTCTGCTACTGAGAAATCTATAAGGTACCTAAATATTCAACTTCAATTATTCACTTTCCCTACTGGTATAATTTATTTTAACCAAATCTTCCTCGTGGTGTTTGCAGCCTGTTACTTCCTGTAATCTTCATCATTGATAGAGGATTATTCCCACAGCCAAGTCAAAAAACATTAACATATTTGAAGGTATTATGATATTTCCCCTGTTTATTTCTTCTGTAATCTAGAGCCCTCTCTATTGAACTGATAATGAAGGCCGAAATGGGTGTGTTGTACACATCTGACAAAACTGATCAAGTATCAAAGCAAAGCCAAAGTGGCCATGTGTTACCAGCCATAATTTTTATTCATCATCAGAAAGAAGTAAAACAAAAAATCAGGTGACAGAAATGTGACAGAAGGCTAAAGTGAAACATTTGAACTTAGAAGGCAAAGCCATTTTTTAATCTTTCTTCTGTCCTCTCCTCCCTTTATTTGGCTACTCACTGCAAACCAACATTCACTGATTTCTTCAAAATTTATTTTATACTATTTTTTTTCCAAACTAAGTTCTGCCTTCCCTACACAGATGAAAATATAGAAGTTCCAAACCACAAACATTCAAATAAAACTAATCTTGTTATTAACAGCAGCTTTAAGGGCTTCTCTACTTGTTGATAGACAATAGAAGTAAATTCAAAATATTGCAGGAATGTATGCCAGGTAGTAAAGATCTAACTTCCATGGATCAGGGATGAATTTTACCTTCATTGTCCTGAACAGTGAAATTAGGGTTAACAGCTGCTAAACTGAAGAAAAATTTTTGTCCCCCAAGAGGGTCATCTTTGTCTACTGCACTTATGGTCTGGATAAGCTGCAGGAGAAAGAAAAAAAAAAAAAAAAGCAAACAACAACAACAAAATAAAACAAAATGTATCTAGGTTTTTATGTCTGGTTGTCTTAAAACTAGAAGAGTTAAGAAACTTCATATTCAAACTACATGAATATTGATTTAATACTTAAACTGTAGGACGTATCAACTGAACAAATTTTTAAAAAATATGTAAGCTTTCTAACAAGAGCGTCCATACATATTTTCTATGGTGCTACATGCATACGTGCAAAATGGCAAGTATCAAAATAACTTAATTCTCCTTTTTTTCTTTTTTCAATATAGGTTTATATATTTTTGTAACTACATAAGGGACAAAACTATAATCAAATCAGCACCTAAGAGAAGAATTCAGAGGAGATTTTTTGCTTTTGGGATGAAAATGTTATTTCATCAAACGAATGCTTCTGATAGGGAAGTTAAAGTTTCAAATTAAATTTCAAAATAAGAACATTTCTTTCTAAAGCAAGATTTTCCTATTTCTTATTAAAGTGAATTATTTTAAAAAGATTTTCATAGTTAAAAAATGCAAGGTGAATTATCTTTGTACTAAATGCCAGATTATACTTGTAAGACACATCATAAGATACTGTACAGATTCACCACCTCAGATTGAATCCAGTGCCACAGATATACCATATCTGTTTGGAACTTGGATGGAATGCTTTCTGAAATCCCTGCAAAAAAGATTTGTGTAATACCTTCGTTTGGAAGTAACAGCAAGGGTTTCATATCTGTTGGGTAAATAAACTAGCGGCTTTTTTATCTACTGAAATTTCTAGATGTAAGGCTGACAAGATGACACTTTCCAAATAAAATACATTTTTTGACATCTTCATTGATTGCGTTTAGTGTTTGGTTTTCTTTTTGTTTGTTTTCTCCCACAGCTATAAAAAAATACTTATGATTAACATTTCTGGGGATGTATATTTTCAGTTAAACTTGCCAAAAATAATTTACTCTTGTCCAGGTTTCAGCTCAAACTGAATTGATTTTTCCTTCATTGTGTCTGGTGCAGTGCTATGTTTTGGTTTTAGGGGAAGAGCAATGTTGATAATACACTGATATTACACGCTGTTGTTGAGCAGTGTTGCACAGAGCCAAGGATTTTTCAGCTTTTCAGCTTCTTGTGGACTGGCTGGGCATCAGTCGGCAGGTGGTGAGCAATTGCTTACGCATCACTTGTCTTGTAGATATAGATAGATATATAATTAATATATATAGAATACATATATGTAGTTATCTTAACTATTATCCTTTTTTCCTCTCATCTGTCCTATTAAATAGTTTTTATCTCAACCCACCAATTCTACTTTTTTTTTTTAAATTTTCTCCCTCATCCCACTGAGAATAGGGGCAGCAAGAGAATGACTATGTGGTGCTTAGCTACCTTCTGGGTTAAACTGCAAGAAATCTTTAACCTAGATCTTTTTTTATTCTTCATATCTAATCCATCATTTTAAATTGCAGTGTTTTTCCAAGCATGCAATAACTTCTAATTTTTGACATTACTTCTTCCCTGTGGCATACTTGTTAAACTCCGTTTTTCCACTTCCCGTTCTTCCAAATGCAGCCATTTCTCTTCATATCACAGATATTGTCAGGACTGATCATTTTTAACATCAACAATTGCGCTGTTCTCCTGCTTGCCTTTACAAATGCGTTATTAACTCCCAGCTTCTCGCTTGTACATCCCAAATACAGCAACAAATTTCTTCAAGAGGCAGGGACTGGATTTCTTTTAATGCATCATCTTGTATGCTTCCTCATCCAGGGTTTTCTCTTTATCTAAATATATTTTATCACACAAACTTACAATAACTTGCTGGGTAAGCGAAATAGATAAAACATGTGTAGCATAATATTTTATTTTAAAGAATGAAACTTTTAATTATTTAGTGACTTTATAAGTAAACAGAAAAAAAATCTTCAGAAATGTTCACAAACGTAGAGGTATTATTAAGGCAAAAAAAAAGAAAAAAAAGAAAAAAGAAAAAACAGGTCAATTTTACTTCACAAGTGAAGACCGTGAAAGTGCTCCGTTGTAGGTGTTAAACCGATGAAAATCAGATAATCCTCTTCTGATTGCACACACCCATAATTTAGAATGAGTATGTCTAAAAGTTTTCAGAGATTTTTAATCTACTACAGCAGCACCAACCAATGTGCAGAACCCTTAACAGAACAACAGACAGCAGGAAATTATCTCCTACTTGTCTATCATTTCTTTTAGTAATTGTGGTAGTTCTGTGGGAACTACAGAATTTCACATTCTCGTCCTGTTTGACATTCAGATCATTTGCTTAAATTTGGATTAAAAAAAAAAATCTGTTTATAGGTTCTTATTAGTTTTTTTTTAGGTTGCAAACATCCTTTATATTTGAAATGTTTGCGTAATTAAAAAATACTGACAAATACTTGACTGACTAAATATTATGCATTTTCCCACTAGATACTGGTGTGTACCTTTAAAAGGCAAAGTTTTAGGGACAATCTTAATGAGATAGTGTGGATAGGTACATTGTTATTTACAACATTCCTAAATTCAATTGAAAAAAAAAAAAAAAAAGATAATCATTATTTGTTTTGCTTTTGCTTTTGTTCTCAATTAGAACCTGAGATTTTTTAATTATTATTATTCTATTTTAATATATTTACAGAAAATCTTCCAAGTGAAGATATTACTGAAATTTTACACTGGAAGTCCATTTATATCTCCTTTTCAAATAAAGGCACATATTCATAAAGGAAGCACTCATCATTTCACATGTCAGCCTGGGAAGTTCTTGCATTCAGGTAGTGCACCTGAATTCCACCTATATGCCATCATAAGGAACACATGTTTTTCAACAGTGTGGATGAAGTTAATTTACATTAGTAAATGTAGTCTTTGAAGGAAGCAGCATCTTTCTGTCAGCCTTTTAAAGCACTGCACATTCTTATGCAGTCTTTCAAGGACTGCACTCTGAAGTGTATTCAGACAATACATGGCTACAACATACCAATGAGTAAGGAGGACAGCAGGTTCCTAATATATTGCCAGGAAACACTCAAAATACAGATGTAGACCACAGTCAGTGATATAGGTTGTTAGATGATTTTTTTGCTTGCCTACTCCATGTTTCTTGCAGACAATTACAGTACCATCAGAGACTTGGATGGCAGATGAGATTCCATGTCCAAAAAGGAAGTATTTGACTTGCTTTCTGTTGACTTGAGCAAAAAGAGTTGTCACAACTTCTGTTTGAGGGTAGGTTGAAGTACGCCTTTCAGGTAAGTTACTGTTTTTTGTTGCCAAAATAGCCCTTTTGTACTTGTTTCCTTCAGTGTCCATTATTTCACAGGTTCTTGTCAAAATGAAGAAGAGACACTGTAGAACAGCCACTGTTTACAGTTTTTTCATACTAGCCATTAGTTCCTCCTATTCTCCAAGCCTTGTCTAATGAAGACTTGGGTCAGAGTCATATCTTATTTTCTAATCTAGACCAAGCTACTACAATGTGACAGGAAGTGATTCTTCCAGTAAGTGTTCTTTTACAGCTTTTCAGTATGTATTTATTGTGATTGCTGCTCCAGTATTTCAGTTTAAGCCATCTTGGGGCATGGTATGCATCTTATGAAAATGTGTCTTTGTTCACACAATTTTTTAATTTTCACAAATCTAACCACTTTAAGCACACACTACCACTGTGTTCTGCAGGTAAATCCAATGAATCAACAATTTTCATCTGATTATTATCCAATTGTTTATGGGCACAGAACTGATGGAAGTAATTATGAGTGTAATTAACCATGAGAGCTGTGTTGCACTAGCTTTCCCTTTTGCACAGTTGCTAGGCAGCCACCTGGAATACTATTTGTATTTTACTTAAGACAGACTCATTCTTGAAGCTTCAAGGACTCACATAGCCTTTAGTATACTCTTATTTACCTAACTCAGAAACCTCTGGGCAGTTATTGATCGCAGGGTAACTATTTAGAGTCTGTTAAATATAAGCAAATCCACTTGAACAAGACAACATTTCTCATTGGTACACCTCTTTATCTGTAATCTAGATGTATATTAGTCTCCCAGTAGTCTTTTCCTTTCTCAGTGTCTTCAAAGTATAAATCTACATTTGAGTAGAATTGAAATGGCAGACAGTAAATTCAGCCTTACAGGTCACCTACTGTTCAGTGTTACGTTTTAAATATAGATATTTTGTCTTACAGCATATCTGCTACTTGTAATGTACATTCTTGTTATATCATAGAGAAACTGAACAATACTGAGACATTAAAGCTTTCAATTCTCATTCTCTTAAATTTGTCTGTATCATTTTGTATTTTTTTAAAATAATGTTAAATAAATGAATAAGCATCTATCCAAGCACTCATATCTAATTACAAAGTTCTTTTTTATATATGAGTTGATCAGAAGCAATATAAAAAAAAAGTGGTGAAAGAAATCGAGTCTGTTTATATAATCTGTGAGGATTTAAGATTTAGGGAAAAACAAGAAAAAAAATCATACATATTTTAAAGTATCTCTGAAAGAGAATTCACAATGAGATAGACTGATTTTATATAACGCTCTGACAAGTAAAAAGTTATTAGGTATGTACACATTTGGTAAAACAAAGGTTAATAAGAGGAAGACTGCAACAAGCATACTTGGAGACCCTAAAAGATGAAAACACACCTTCTCTAATTATTTCTGAATAAGGATTCGAATACTGCAAGGAAACATGCAGTTTACCTATCTGCTATGTCTAGCTCAGGAAGGACATCCTTCAGAGAAAGGGCATGGTCTTTAAAAAGACCAGAGCAGTGCTGTATTCCTGAGGCAATACAGATCTGTTACTACAAGTCCTATACCATTGGTTATATGTTTGTTACTCAGTAATATTCAATTTCACATAAATTTAGAATCCCACAGATGCGTATGTTTATACATACATAAAAGTGACCAGAGTAGCAGAGAATGGTGAAGGGTCAAAAAGGAAAAAAAAAAAAAAAAAAACGAAAAGAAAAAGAAAAGGAAAAAGGGAGAAAAGAAAAAAAGAGGAGAGAATTGAACAGAAAAGAAAAATAGCTGATGCGGGAGGATCCAAGCCATACTTAGTATGGATTAATTGGATTCAATCCCTCAAGGCAGACTGAATTCCAAAATAATGATTCATTACTGATCTACCTGTAAGCAAGAATATAATTACATTCAAATAGATTATTCTTGTTATCCTGAATTGTATTGTTCCTTTCTCTTCCTGTGAACTGATTTTATATAAAGACTCATTTAAAAATCAGACTGTTTAAAATGATTATTTAATTAGATAATTATATAATAAATATAATGTTGGTTATCATAATGTAGTATATCTAATATTGGCACTTATTTCTAACAAGAGAGACCCTTCTGGGCTTTATAATTCAAATAAATACATATTTATATATATTATATTATACTTTTATATATTATATATTATATTATACTTTTATATGTTATATATATATTATACTTTTATACACACATTTAGCTTCTTAACTGTTAGTCATAAGTCCTTAGAGTTCTTTCTTTCTTCTTTTCTTTTTTAACTGGCAGCCATTTCTGAATGTGAACAGATTTGTTATTAATTTGTGGATTAATGCATTTCCTTTTTTTTTTTTTTTTTTTTTTTTTTTTTCAGCCAGAGGTGCTGGTGCAACTCGGATTAAAAATCAGTATTCTACATTTTTAATTCTAAATCAAAATCTTAAATTTGAATTAATTAAGATCTTAAATTAGAGTACATAGGCAATAATGCACCTATCATATTGAGCAAATATTGCTCAATATTTTTAAGAATTTAATATGTTATAAACATGAAATGCAAGCTCTTTGTTGTAATTTCCGACAATTGATGCTTTAGAAAAAGAATGGCAGCTTGGGTGCAAAACTTGTGATGCAAACCAAATGTTATACCTGTAGGACTGAAATGGTTAAGAGAAGCTAACACTTCTCCTATCTGAAATGCTTGCACTGAGGTTCTACTGTGACCATTTTAGAGCAATTATTGCTGCCTGACTGTGTTCTGGGACATGCTGTGCTGTAATAGGCAAACAGTTCTTAGCAGTTCTAATAAGCAGCTGCCTATTAGGAACTAGATATTAAGCACTGCAGTCATTCTGCTTGAATTCAAGTATGCCTTCTGTAGTCCGTAAGAAGCAAATCAAAATCATATATTACCATTTAAAAATATATATATGTATTTTGTGCTTTACTCTCAAAAACTTTTGCTGGAATAATGAAAGACAAATATTACAATTGGAAAAGTGAGACAGATGCATATGTGTGTAATCACCACTAGCATGGAAATATATGTGAAGTTTGCCACTTGTGAGTTATTTAAAAGATCAGTAAAATTTTTTTTTAGTACTAAAGTATAGTATTTTGCTTTCTCTGAGAAGGTAATGACAAAGCTAATTATGTCCGTATTTCTTGAGCTAATCTAAATAGGCAAAAATACTACAGAGTTAGGTTGAGAAGAGTGCTAAATCACGCAGTGTTGTTGTTGAAATAAGTTGGTATTTCATTGTAAGCCTCACGTAGTAAGCTACTTGCTGTATTCATTTTCAACATCTGAAAGGTGTTTTGGACATAATTTCTCCCAAATAACAGGCAAGAATAATCAACAATTGAGTACCATAGCCAAATAAGACAGTAGCAAGTGTTTTATCAAAGGCATACCTGTCCGGCTCTTGCATTTTCACAAACAAAAGTATCGTAGAATACAGCAAACTGTGGGGCATTGTCATTAACATCCAAAATTCGTACATAGACAGGAACACGGGTAGTATCTTTCAGGTTGTCTGACGAGAAAAAGATGAATGAATTTATTTTACTACTAAAACTATTCTATCTTCCAAATTTAATGAGTAACAGATATTTAAGATTAGGTTTGGAATTGGTGGAAAAGTAAGAGGATGACTTTGATTTTAAATATATATATATATTTGAATCTAGTGAGCAATTAAGACTTTTACATGAAACTAGTGGAGCTACAGCTGATGTTTAATGTAAATATAGCATGTGGTAAATATGACCATTACTATAATGACAACTTTATTCTGCGGACTCAAGTGAATCTTTCTGATATAAGGTTTTGAATTACAAAATGAATTGCAATTAGTTTAACACAAAAGAGATACATTATTAAAGCTCTCCTATGTCTTAATAAGCAGGGAGAAAATTTTAAAAAGTCAAAGTATCAATAAAAATCAGAATCAATTAAAGTTTTTATGTTTAAATTGCCTTAAAAAATGCAAATGTAATTTTTCAGACCTTAGAAACACTTACTGTTGTTGGTTTTAACCTATCTCCTCAAATGCTCAAACCTTAGTATCATTTAGAATGCAATCCCTTGCAGATCAAGCTGACCTACAAAGAATCTGAAATAATGCCTTAGATTAAAAATGCAGCTATTTCTTGGAATTGTGCTGGATATCCTATAGCTTAAAAACTGTATGTTTTTGCTACTTTAATGGAATAGATGCTGGGGCCTGTCCTCTTCAATATCTTTATTGATGACCTGGATGAGGGCATTGAGTGCACCCTCAGTAAGTAAGTTTGCAGATGACACCAAGTTGGCTGGAAGTGCCGACCTGCCTGATGGTAGCAAGGGATCTGGACAGGCTGGATAGCTGGGCTGAAGCCAATGGGATGAGGTTCAACAAGACCAAATGCCGGGTCCTGCACTTTGGCCACAACAACCCCAGGCAACGCTACAGGCTTGGGGCAGAGTGGCTGGAAGACTGTGTAGAGGAAACGGACCTGGCGGTGTTGACTGACGCTAGACTGAACATGAGCCAGCGGTGTGCCCAGGTAGCCAAGAAGGCCAATGGCATCCTGGCTTGCATCAGAAACAGTGTTGCCAGCAGGAACTGGGAAGTAATTGTCCCCCTGTACTCTGCAACTGGTGAGGCCGCACCTCGAGTACTGTGTCCAGTTTTGGGCCCCTCACTGCAAGAAAGACTTTGAGGCCCTGGAGCATGTTCAGAGAAGGGCAACAAAGCTGGTGAGGGGTGTGGAGCACAGGGCTTATGGCTGAAGGAGCTGGGATTGTTCAGTCTGGAGAAGAGGAGCCTCAGGGGAGACCTTACTGTGAGGTCTCTGTAACTACCTGAAGGGAGGTTGTAGTGAGCTGGGGGTTGGCTTTTTCTCTCGTGTAACCAGCCATAGGACTAGAGGGAATGGCTTCAAGCTGCACCAGGAAAGGTTCAGGCTGGATGTTAGGAAATACTACTTCTCTGAAAGAGTGGTCAGGCCCTGGGATGGGCTGCCCAGGGAGGTGGTGGAGTCACCGACCCTGGAGGTGTTGAAGGAACATTTGGACGTTGTCTTGAGGGACATGGTTTAGTGAGAAGTATTGGTGGTGGGTGGATGGTTGGACTGGGTGATCCTGTGGATCTTTTCCAACCTTGGTGTTTCTATGATTCTATGATTCTAAACATTCAGGAAGAGCTGATGTTAAGTTCACGTGTAACTTATAACATTTTTGCTGGAGAGTGTGATGTTGGTCCTTTCACATGCTGAAATGTTTTAAATGGCTGGTTTTGAACATTGTTCTCACACCGTTTTGCATTTTTGTACTAACTTTCCAAATATGTTCTGTTCTTATAGTTGCTCTCCGACTGTGTCATGCTTCAAAGTTAATATTTTTAAACTGATCTCCTTCCATACTTTCTCAAAAACTTGTGTATCTCTTTGGAGAAGTTTAGCTATTCTATGTAGGTCTAGAATGTAAATTCTCTCAAACTATCCTGACAGGGAAGTAAGTTTAACCTTATGATAGAGGCATAAAATTATAATAAGTTTCTTTGATATATAAGTACTTTTGAGTATTACTCTTACAATAGTGGGCAGGACTGTGAAATAGAGGAAGCTTAGGAACATTCATTGCCAGAAAAAAAGTATAGCTTTTGGATGTGCTTGCTATTACCAGCCCATTGCAGGATACATCTGGGGTCCTGACTACAGAAATAGGACTAGGACGGCTAAGAGTGGTTAAATGAGTGGACATGATGTGCCACTGAGTTCTTTGCATTGTAGTTCCTGCCAGTCGTACTTCACTGCTGATCAGCAATTTCTGTTTTTTTTTTGTAGTGATTTAGAGTTAACCCTAAAAATTCAGTGGCTTTGAAAGTGTAAGACCTACTCTAGCTATTTCAAAGATCAGACTTTTGTCACTTAGAAAATTTCCTTGCAGGAGGATTAGATTTAATCTCAACCATGTAGCAGGACCTCATCTTTCTTCTTTGTACTTTCAACATGAAAATATCTACAAGGCTATAATTTGAATAGTCTAAGAAATGTTATACTTTAGTGATCAAGTGCAACTCAGCTAACTTCTAAGATTTATTGATTCCAAGAACTGTAGATGTAGGTAAAAGTTTTTTTGTTGTTGTTTTGTTTTTGTTTTTCTTTTTTCTCCCCTGAGGAAAAGAAGAAAACAATATAGACAAAAGCATAGATTACAATCCTGAAATCTGCTACTGTAACATCAAAATCCTGTCATTTTCCTCAAAGGAAAGGAAGGAAACAATTAGCCCAGCACTACATTTAATTGGGTAACATTTCAGAAGTTGCTTGGATATTAATGGTCATGGTTAGAAAAAGGTGAGGTGGAAAAAAGACAACATGGAGATAGCTGCTGTTAGCTATACCCAACGTAATTCCACGGACTATCTCATAGATTGGAGTGAGAAGAAGGAAATGTAACTTTGCAGGCTAAGGAAATGGAATGAGAAAATACCAAACTAGCTTACTGATCTCAGCTGCTATAACACTGAGATTGTGCCATTGTGATATCTCACGGTCCAGTGGCTTAGAAGTATAGATGGATCCATTTCCAGAATGAATATTGAATATCCTGTCAAGATCTGTATGACGATCCAGAGAAAACCTATATTCAAAGAAAGAAAAAATGTTGTTAATTGATAAAAAATCAAAGAAAGCATTTGTTTCACAAGTCAATACAGATTTTGGGCTGTCTATTAAAAATATTGCTTTTCATAAAACAAATATTTTGTTTGTGTAAATGAAGTGCTTCCTTTCTTTTCTCCTTATGATCATTGGTAGTTAATGTAATGATTATGTCTAAAATTGTATATGCAAATTTGTAAAAATTCTCATGATTAGGTCTCTAGAATGAGGAATAAAAATTGAAAGATGTCATAAGTCATAAAAAGTATGATATAATAGTGTAATACTTTATCATCAGAACCTTCATAGACATATAAGAGGATCACAAAAAATAAAGTCAAAATTTCAATATAAGAATTAAAGCATTCTTTTAATCTTGAAAGGAAAATTCTCTCTGATGTTCAGTTCCTCCAGACTGAGACTGACAGCTAATTTCTGAGCATTTCAAAAGTACTCTTATAAACTTCATTTCTGTGCTTTGGGATATGTTAAATTAACAGAGATGGAATTAAAAAAATTCAAAACTATAAAAATTAGATCATATACAGAAATTCCACTTTCAGAATGTTAAAGCATCTTCAATGGTGTTATAGTTGCTATACATATTCAGACAAAATTTCTTCCATCACAATACGGCAGATATGTCAAACTATGATCAGCAAAATGTTCTTTACTTCGTTTATCTCTAATATTCAACTCTGCCTTCAAAGTTAAGATTAAACCTTTGATGTGGAGTAAGATGTAAGATTTTGTGAGGTAAAGATCATTTGTCTAATTCTGGCAGTATTAGGTCAATTTATTATGCAATTCGTTAAAAATAATCATTTATGTTTCTATGAACTTTTATGACTGACCTAAACATTCCATTAAGTGTACCAATTTTTACAATATAATATTTAACTGGATTGAGTGAAATGAAAAAATGCCGCAATATGAAAATGTCTGCAACGTTTTGGTGCGTTTCATTGCTTCATTTCACCACTTTCAACAAAATAAACAGGTAAAAACAATTAAGCAAAAAACAACAAACAAACAAAAAAACCCAAAAACCCAAACCAACAAAAAAATGACTAAAAACAAAACAAGAACAAAATGAAAAAAGAAACCTAGTACAACTAGAACAGCCAAAACCACAGGAAAAACTTGCTCTAATACTTTTTTTCCTCACCCAGTTGTCTATAAGTAACTTAGCATCTAACAAAATGTTATATTTTTCAGAGAAATTATACTTAAGACTATTATGTTTATGTGATAAAAAAACTGATTTCCTTCATCCATGTTAGGAGCTTTAAATAGGAAAATAACTTATTTTGACAGTAATTTGTTTTTTGTCAATAGGCAATAATCATTTTACTGTTTTCCAAAATCTATGCCAATATAGTCTGATTATAAAATTATATGCCATTTCATGTTAGATGTGGCATGATATCATGTTAGATAAATATATACTTTTACCCACTTCAGATGGCCTGCAAATTCTACTGGAATTAGAAGTTTCAATTAAAAAAAACCTCCACTCACTGAGTAGAAATTTAAAAAAATACTGAAAGGAGAAGCTGCAGACACTAAATTTATGGGAACTTGAACTTATTTAGAATTTGAGTGAACAGAAACTAGTATTTGAAAAGAAGTAGTTAAAAAGAAAGTTAAAGCCTGAGTTAATTTTACAACCCAAAGCTGTGATTTTTTTATTTAACATTAGCATTTAAATATACAAATTGCCTTAATGTCAAAATAATATGACAACTTCAAAATATTTGAGTTTAAATGCCGACTTTTCACGTTAGGGGTGAACACATATTACTTTGTATTTAATGTATTTAATTTTTGTTGGAAAAAGTGAAAGCTTATAAAAGTTTACTCTAGGTACCTAATTATTCTTTGAAGTTGAGAGACAAGCAAATACTGAAGGGAAGAATTTGACCTATGCAGTGGGAATTGTTTTAAAGTTCCTGTCTTTAACTGTGTAGCACTAAAAGAAAGGTTTAAAAAAAAAAAAAAAAAAAAAAAAAAAAAGCTGTGTAACATGAAGAACATTGTCACAGTTTTTAATTTTTCTTTGTAGTGAACTAAATCTAAACAATCCCCTTCATTGTTTATTTCTTTTTCCTCCTTCATTGTTTTCATTTTGCCAACATGCCTCTTCTAAGTTATTTTCTTTAGGGGAATGACAAAGACATCAGCAGAACATAGAAAAGTTATATAAAACACTTTTTAAACTGCTATTCTTTCTAAGTAATACTGATGAAGGAAATGTAGTCCTTCAGTTCATTGAGATATATCAGCAACAAAATGAGTAAAAGTGCCAAGTTTGTTCCTTTTCCACTCACAATTATGAAACATAACTGCTAAAATTGTCAGTTGTCTCATGAAATTGGAGTGGATAAAGATGCAATGCTAAGTTATTTATATAGTCTACAATTTTAGAGGCTTGGTGCTTTCATCTGCTATCTTTTCTATACACATAAATAACCACAGGAGAAAATTAGCTTCAATTTCAATTCATAATACAGTTTTTCCACCTGGACCTCATTCAGCTGCATGTGACAATTTAGTTCAAAGTTAGTAAATAACATGTTTTTTTGCCAAATATAGTTTTTGTACTTTGTTAGGCATTTCAGGCAAGGCATATCCAACTTGGACAGATTGTCTTATCTGTTTCTTAAGACTTATGTATTGTAGCAACAATAAGCAAACTAACTGACTAAACAAAATAAGATACAGTTAACTATAACCAGCTAGATGTGATCTAGCAAGTAGGATCAAGCAATATGCACAGAAGAGATATTTTGAGGATTAACCTTTGAGGGTCTAATTTCTTAGGGAACTTGAGTAAACACCAGAATTATTCTATTCTATGTAGCAGTCACATTGGTAGTGTGTATGACAAGAACCAGAGCCTGGCACTGCATATTTTCCAGGACTAAATGGAAAAAGAAGTTAAATCCCTCACCCATAGACTAGTTTTGCAATTTTTCATATTCTGAAGCAAGCAGTCCTAAAGAGCCTACTTGAAATCAGTGTGTAATTTTATGTTTTCTGAGATAGGAAGTACTAAGAAGCACTTATTCTGGGTATTGAGTGCAAGTGAATGGCTGTTCCCCGAAGTGTCTGAGGCTTACAGATAGATAGCATCATTTTCAAATCTGTCTACTTGGCACAGTAGTAAATATGAGAAAAAACATTAGCACCTTCTACTACGTCTCTTAATATTTTCTTTACCAAATTTCTTTCTTTACAAAGATTACCTTATAGGGCTTGAAGCTGAATCAGGATCTCGTGCCATTACTGTTCCTATTATTGTCCCCAACTCAATATCTTCATGAACCTCAAAAAGGTAAGAAGATCTGCTGAAGACAGGAGGCTCATCTACATCCTCTACAGAGATTTTCACAATAGTTGTATCTTTGAAAGGCCCAAGGTAATAGAAGCGTGGATCCACATGTGTATTCTCAGCTTCTACTTTCAAGGTATAAAGCCTTCTTGTCTCATAGTCCAAGGGCTAAAAATGAAGATGATGATTAACTAGTAAATTATATTACTTATTAACAAATGTTGACCTGTATACACAGCAAAATGTTGACCTATATACACAAGGAAGACTGAAGCCTTCACAGATCTTGTTCTAAGCTGGGATAACCCTAACACAGTTCAAATTTTCCAGAGTAAAAATCACATTCCCTACTAAGAAATTCTCTTTTTTTTTACAATTTTCAGAAATTTTAAGGGGAGTTTCTGTAACTAAATAATACTTGAATTAAGATAACACTAATTGCAGAAAGATTTTTCCGTGCAAATTTACTAGTCATTTGGTGAACTTTACAGTTCTTTCACAAGCACGGGAATATGAAATAATATTATAAGCATTCAAGAGTCTTAAAATACAGATTTAAAATTTTGACATTGCAATATGACAAGGTGCATAATACTAATA
This sequence comes from Gallus gallus, assembly GCF_016699485.2. NCBI lineage: Eukaryota > Metazoa > Chordata > Aves > Galliformes > Phasianidae > Gallus > Gallus gallus. The sequence goes on along the minus strand of NC_052533.1, from coordinate 71,908,194 downwards.
TTACTCAGGAACTACTATACACACCTCAAAATTCTGTATTTTAATTATCAAACAAATACCTGACCTTCAAAATCAGTGGTAGATTTTTATTATTTATTTATTTATTTATACTGTTTATTCAATACTTTTAGGGACAGGGATTTTAAATGCTTTATATATAGTAAGAGCTTAATTTTGTTCCTCATCACTGAATTTCGTCAAACATCTTTTTTTTTTTTTTTTTCAAGATAGATTTAACAATTTTGTCAGCAGCTCCTTTTTAAAATGGAAGCAAAAGTTTAAAGGTTAGAAACAATTGTGGATACAAGAAAAAAATAACATCCATCTGTTCCTTCGAATGTTTCCAACTCTCATATATGGAAAGTATTAGCTAATTAACGATACTTCCTTAATTCCATATTAATCTCACAGGGTTACCAAACTCATTTTTCTTCATCAAAAATGGATGGTAGAAGACTTGTTTCTTTTCTCTTTGCTGCCTTTAAGTACAAATTATTGTTCATGCAAGACACTAGGAAGACAGCCTAGAACAGAGAGATGCAGTCCAGACAAAGAACTGTAGTCTTCACACTGCTCCAAACTCTCTTTTAAAAGCAGTCAGAGCAGAAGAAAGAATATCTAAGAATATGCCTAGGAAATGCATCATAGTGTTGTTATCTAAGCTAAATATGTGACTACTGGTATTGTCTATAAAGCACAGCATGCTGCTACTAAGGGATGCTGCCTTCAAGCCTAGAGTAAAAGAAGCCATGTTAGTCCAAATAGATAAAATTATGGCACAGCAGCAATGAAGTTAAGCAATTATTTTATCTTTCTCTTACACTGAGATATAGTAATTGATGTACTTTGTAGAGAAATAGCAGTTATTTTAGTTACTCACCAGTGAAAACTGAAATCACAAATTGGGTAAATAATAAATACTTTCATAATAGAACATTCTGAGCATATTTTTTTCTTGCTAGTTAATACAATCGTCTGTGCTCTCTGAATGATAAGCTACTTAACAATACAAGAAAGCATCCTGGAAATTTCAGAACGTGTCAGGTTGCTAAAGTCAAAACTAGAAGAACTTATTCATTATAATTCACTGGTGATATTTTTGGAGCTGATATCTTATAACATGAACTTCTCACACTTGCTCCAGTTGTTAGTCTATCTTGTTCAAGACTTTATTGATTTAATATAATAAAAGTCTGTCTAAGAAACCTCAAGCAAGCAAGGAAGAAACAGCCCAAGCCTTCGCAAACTTCTAGGAAAAGGAAAAATATCTGGTCCCTAACTTGGTATTTTCAAACCTTCACAGATAAATTTCAATGAAAGAACACAAAATAACATAGCTTACAAAAAGAAACTCACTGTCATCTTTTCAGAATGTATCTTTACCTTGGTTGTCATTATCAAGAGATGTGGAAAGGGATGCTGTTGTAGTGTTTTGTTTGTTATGTCATGCTTAAGGTGTTAGTTTGTGTTAGAAATACTGCATAGATTCTTTAGGAATGCTCAAAATCCCAAAGAAAAGGACTGGGGCACTTCTGGAGGAAAAATTGTTGAGGACCAGGAGAATGGCATTTCTATCTCTGAGATCTTACACCTATGAAAGTGCTTAGCGACAGAAGACAGAACTAAAGCTAGCTCTGAAACATCTACCCCTCCATTATGCACTACTTGTGTGTACCAGCTGGCCTCCTGGAAACAGAAATAAAACAATATAGCCTGTGATAGTTTCCACAATTATAATTGTGTTTCTTGGCATATGCTTGTCTCCTAAATTGACACTGAATGGATGACAATCTCAAAGAAGGAAAGCCTATGTTATTCAGTAATGAGTTAAGTGCATATTGCTTGCTGAAGAAAATAGCTTCCATGAATACTAGATAAATCTATTTGAAATCATAGAAATAATTAGTACTAACATTGTGAATGGCCCATTTTTTTGCATATTTAGCTGGCAATAATGCTTTAAACCTGAATCTCTGTGTCTCAGTGATATCGCTTCCATGTGTTATTTCTATTTCATCTTGAAGGGAAATAGTACCATTCAGTCACCAGTGGGAAAGTATTTGGAAATGTTAAACAGTTAGAATCTCCATCACATGATCTAAGCGCTTTTTTAGAAAAAAGTGTGCCATCACATTGGCAACAAACTTGCACCATAACATTGACACCAAAGCTATTTAGTGAAACTTTTTAATAGACACCTTTCGCACAGTAATGATGCCTTCCTGTGTGTCCCTCTGTGTCACGATGTCAAACATATCTGTCCCATCACCATCTATGATTCTGTATTCTACTTCTGCATTTTTTCCAGTGTCTGCATCTGTGGCTTTGATGCTGCCAATAGGTGTCCCAACTGGAGAAGACTCAGGAATGCGGAGGTGGATGGTACCTGTAAAAGAGACAAAGAGCCACTCAGGAGCCCCATAAGCCATTACACATGCAGTAAGGAACATCATCTGCAGTTTTTTGTTTATCTTTTATTCTAGAGATTTTCCTTTGTAATACATTTGAGGCAAAGAATTACATATGGGAGTACTTCAGGGAAAAGAGTGAAAACTGTAGAGAAACAAAATCAGAGAAAAAAAAGCCCAGAATAATAGTTGAAAAGGCCTTCTATTTTCCATTTTTATTTTCCAGAAAATGTTCAATCATATATATATATTTTTATTTGCATAATTGCTGAAACAGCATGGAAAAGATTGCTCTATGATCCCTTCAGGCTTTACTCTTCTTAACAATGATTTTTTTTTCCCCATTAGTATTTAATGTGAATCTTTTGGGATGCATTTTACATCTAAGACCAAAACTTCCCTTACTTCTCCAGCCAAGTATAAGAAGCAAATTGAAATTTCAGCTTTCAAAATTAGATCATCAGGTAAAGTATTAAATAAATAGGGGGAAGAGTTATGAAAATCCACAAGTGGTTGGACCCAGCAGCAGGTCCCAGGAAGCAGCACACATATATCCAATTAAATAAATCAATAAAGGAAATTAGTAACTTGGTGTGATCAGAAAGAATTATGGGGAACGGCAGTGGCAACACAATCCCAATGTATCCTCAGGAAAACAGAGGTGAGGATTTTCCATGTCTTTTAATAGAGTATGTTGCAAGGCAACTACAGAGTGACAAAGGTACTGTTTCTGTTTTTGAGGAGACTGACTGAAAAAATAAAAGCACTCTTTTTCACTCAAAAGTTTAAGAATTTCTCTTATTCTGCAAAATTATTTATTTTCTTTGTCATTATTTTGTAGTTCACCAACATTAAAAAAGAAAAAAAAGAAAAACAAAAAAAGCCTTCAAACACATTCACATATACTTTATTTACTAAATCTTGAATAGAGAAGACTAAAATTGAATTTCTTACAATTGTTTCAGCACCTTTTGATATGAAACTGGTATACAGCACCAGAATTAATACTTCATGACCATAAACACTCCATATTCTATTTCTGTGAATTCATTTCCTTTCAGTTGCTTTTTGGTGTTTAGGTCAAGTGATTTATTTTGCATTTGCTCTGAGATATTCATTACCGTTCTCTAAAACCTAAATCTGTGTACTTTGCTACATTAGTGTTTAATCTCTGTGTAATCTGTTAATGTTAAAAAAGGAAAAAAAAAAAAAAACCAAACAGTCTCGACTGTTCTCCATTTAGTGTTTGTTCAGTCCTGTGTGAGACTACACTGAAAGACTTCTCCCACTGTATCAGAACATAACTACACAAACTAGATTAGTCTTGCAGAACTCTACTGTAAATTCCTTTTGTTTCATTGTTCTTCTTCCCCAATGAGAGTCATATTGTTTGCATTTATTCCAGAGGGTGATGTTCTTACAGATGTTGGTCAAGATTAAAATGGGAGTATCATGGAAGAAAAAAGGTTCTCCACATACCAAAGAGAGTGGAAGCAAGGTGAAAGATTGTCTACATATCCATGTCAGTGGGCACAATATCTTTACTTCTGGAAAACAGTTGGAAGTATGACAATTGAAACAATGATCCGAAAACTGTCTTTAATCGTCCTTCTTTTCAGAACCTTGATAACATATTTGTGCAGGCAGAGCAGGAAGGGCACAAGGTGCTGCTTTCTTCTGATCTGGGAATACTAGAGTGCAATACTCTATTGACACATAGTGACCACCTGTCACAATGGGCAGGCTGAGACAGAAACCCAGACTGAGAGGCAGTTCCCTGCTGATGTGTGACCCAGGCAGTGCACCTGAGGAGTGAAAGACCTGCCCAGACCTTCAGCTGTGGGAAATTCCAGAATCTGGCATGAAGGAAGAACAAGGTGTCATGGGTGCAAGTGTGCCCAGATTGATGAACTTTTTGAGCAGGTGTCCAGAGTGTGAAGGCTGACTTAGTTACCAAGCCACTCTCCATCTTATTTGAGAAGTTGAGGCTGTCAGGTGAAACCCCCAGTGGCTGAAAATGACAAAGACCTTGGGAACTAGAGGCTGGTAAAAGCCTCACATCTCTGCCTGGGAAGATCATAGAGTGGATCCTCCTGGAAGAGATCGTATGGCACATGCAAGATTCATCAAGATCACACCTGACCAATCTCATAGTCTTCTATGATGGAGCAACAGCATCAGCAGACAAAGGAAATGCAACTGATGTAGGCTATCTGGTCTTATGCAAGGCCTTAAGTCATGGACCTGCACCGCATTCGTATCCATAATTTTGAGAGAGATGGGTTTGGGTTTGAAGGATACACTATTCAGTGGATACAGAATTGTTTGGATAACTGTATCCAGAGGATGGTTTTCAATGGTTCCATGTCACAATTAGCGGCCCCGAGGGGTCTGTTTTGGGACCAGTGATTTTTAACATCTCCATCAACAACATAGAGAGGATAGAGTGCATCCTCATCAAGTTTGCTAACAAGACCAAGTTGAGTGGTGCAGTTGACACAATAGAAGTAAGGGATGTCATCCAAAGGGACCTGGACAGAATTGAAAATGGAACCCACATGAAACTAATGAAGTTTAACAGGGCCAAGTCGAAGGTATTGCGCCTGAATCAGGGCAATCCCAGATATGTGTGCAGACTGGGAGAAGTACTCATTGAGAGCAATCCTACAGAGAAGGATTGTGAGTCCTGGTGCATGAACCAGCAGTGTGTGCTTACAGCCCAGAAGGCCAAGAGTTTTCTGGGCTGCATCAAAAGAACGTTGGCCATCAAGAAGAGGGAGATGACTGATCCTCTCTACTGTCCGCATATGACCCCGTCTGGAGTACTGTGTCCAAACCCAGGGCCTCCAGCAGAGGAAGGTTGTGGAGCTGTTGGAGTGGGTCCAGAGGAAGGGTTCTGTGTTAAATGTCAGCATGTGATCACAGGAGAACACAATTAGAGGAACAGTCACTGATACAGACACAGTTTTAAGGGGATTTTTAAGTGTTTGGAAAAATATTCTGAAGAGGGCCCAGTCTATACATTAGGGCAAAGAGGACAAAGAGGAATCTATGTTTTTTTTTGTGTGTGTGTGTGTGTGTGTGTGTGTGTTTGTTTTTGATGAAAACAAAAAACATAGTTTTTCATAATTCCAATGAGTTTCTTTGTGGGAGAAGTTTAATTCATCCTTTTATATTACTGAGTCCTGTGAAAACATATCAAAATTTGTAATAATTGATAAATTTCATAAGAATACAATCATCTTATGAACCTAACAGGAGTCTGTTATTAGTAGAACAGAACTGAGCAGGCATAAGTTCTCACAGTCTCATTGAATTCTATTTAGAGATTAAAAATAAAGATTCCTAAAAAAAAAAAAAAAAGAAGTAACCGTTGACTTTTAACTTTGTTATAACCAGTGAAATTACATTAACCTTTATAAATATTTTAGATTTCATTTCTAGTGAAACATGTTTGTAGTTAGCATGACTATTGGCAGAGAGAAAAACAAAGTAAAACAAAAGCCCACCAAGAATTAAAATTAATTTAAACAAAAGGTCCCATCTAATTCACACTGACAGTAGAAAAATGCACATTTATTTCTGAGATGCTACACCAGATCCTCATCCGAGTCCAATGAATATCATGTTGGACTACCATATAAGTCATGTAAATACAGTCTAGAAAGCTGATTCCACTGTTCTAGGTATTAGTTTCACACAGTGTTTAAGAAACAAGAACAGCAAAACAGAAAGACAAGGAAGGAAGAAGAGAGAAGAGAACAGGGAAGGCTTAACTGTATATTTAATACTTAAAAAACATCGTGGAGATACAGAAGGACATAAAAAGACAAATTAACAATAAATACTGTCCAGAATAGGGCTTGTGCAGCTATGCACAAACTGTAAATATTCAGTTGTTTGTGATATTCCTATTTGAGTGTATTATAAATCCCATACTGATAAACATCTTACCTAAATACATATATGCTTTAATTACAGTGCTAAATTGAACAAAAGCATGTACTCCATTTGTGCCGTAAGAACATGCTAAAATCAGAATCATTAGAACCAACTTCAGTTATTGTAAGCCTGGAGGATGATTGTCAGTAACTACTGGATTTAGTGGAGAAGAAGAACTATTTGTTGAGAATAACCCAAACCATTTTGCAAATATTATGATTTCAGTGCATGCAAAATATTTCAAATACATTTAAAATACATAAACTTTAATGAATTTCTAGTAACATAAATTTCCGTGTTATATAGAGATCAATAACGGTTTCATATTTTAGTTTGAGGTTAAAATGTCTTGATAGCTATACTTTCAACAGTTAAAAATTAGTATAAAATGCTTTGGTCAACATAAGTAATCAAAAAATAAGTTAAATGCCATTTACTTCACTTCTGGAGATCTATCAGATTTTGGAGCACTATAACTAGAGAAGTACAAATCTGCTTGATTTCCTGCAAGTAATTCCTTTTTCAAGTTCTACATGATTAAATATTTAAGCAGATAATACAATTCAAACATTTCTGTATACCTGCAACAACTATGTGTTTTATTTTCTGGTAGGGGAATCTCTAGGAATTAAGCAATAGGTAAGGGGAAAGAAAAACACTGCTCTAATGCTCTTATGAATTCACCTCTCACCCTCTCCCATAGAACTGGAAGGTATCCTAGACCTGCCATCACTATAGCTGATCATGTAAATGTTTTCCTAACAAATAAGTGCTGTAACATTTAATATTCTGCTTTAATAATAGTGAATAAATCAGTACATAAGCCTTTTTGTTGTTGTTGTTCATGTGTGTCCTGTAATCTAGATTTACTCTAAATTAAACCAGATGGTGATTGCTTAACTCTTTAGTTTGAAGCTCTTATAGTGCAGAACAACAATTAAATGCAGCTTACTCTGGGGAAATCGAGGTGGATTGTCATTGACATCAGTCAAAGTGATGTTCACAGTGGTGGTCCCTGATAATCCACCCATCTGGCCTCCCATGTCCTTTGCCTGGATAACCACTTGGTACTGCTCCCTGTTCTCTCTGTTCATATTTGGCAAAGCAGTCCGGATGATGCCTTAAATAAAGAACAAACAAAAATTGTTAATCACTCTTTTATTTTTGACATGCAGAAATCTATTGCATCTTTTTTTTTTTTATTAGTCTGTGAAATGTATTTCTAAAATATTCATTTCATGCTTTAGAGTACAAAATTATGTTCATAAGCTTTATAAATAGTCTTCAGTAAAATCTGTTTGTTAAAAAAAATCCCCCTTCATTCTACATCACAGCTCCCTTTCAAGTTTACCTCTCAAGCTAAAGATGATTCAAGATACTTGCACAAAACAAGGTTTGTGGATAGAAAGAACACATTATTAGACCAACTAGAGCAATTAAAAAAAAAAAACAAAAACATTATTTTCTAGTACACAAATCCTTCTTGCCTTTATCACTTAGATCCTTACACTGTTGTAGCTGTAACATTACTTAAGGTTCATGACATTAGCAGTAATAACTGTGAGTTTTTACATTTATAATAAGAACTATAAGTTAGGATGAAAACAGCAAAATACATTGTTTCATTTCAGTTAGCTTTTTAATTTTTCTTAAGGTGATTTTCAAAATGAAATACCAAGTTTCCTTACCTGTTTCTGGTTCCACAGAGAAATACGGCTGTCCTTGAAGTATGCTGTAAATGATTCTGGCACTGTTACCATATGAAGGGTCATCGGCATCCGTAGCTGTGACTTGCACCACAGAGGTACCTTAAGCATCAAAAGTCAACTTAGTTTCACATGGTACTAAATAGAGATCCAAGAGCATTAATTTCCATTTGAGTAGACCCCAAAGAAATCTTCAGCTGATGCTGGATTTTTTAAATGTTTATCATCTTATAGTCAACTTCAGACTCACACTTTTCAGTTCCATTCTATATAAATTAGATCTAAGTTTCCATAATCCCACCAGTGTAATTAAGAGGCAATTAATAAAGGTAAACATTAGCAGTGGTAGAATTCTTATCCCTATGTTGTTATCATGCCTTCATACTTATGTTCTCACTTTCTTTTATTATAGGACATGTTCATTTTTATTGCAGTAGATCTCTACCTTTCATTCCCCAGAACAATTTATGTTTTCTTCTGTTTTGTTTTTGATGTCAGTGTAATATAAAATGTCACACACAGACACATGACAGAAAAAAGATGTTTAAATAGGTCATCAGAAGTTGGAAAAAACTAGTCATCAGTTCTACCTATCCTCTAAGTGGAAATACAGATATTAGCAGAAGAAATATTATCATATGATCTTTGAAACATCTTGTTTACCTCAGTTCTATCCCTTCTACTATATACTGCCCAATATTGTGAAATAAAGCACCTGTAAATTCAAGCAACATAGAAGAACCATTTATTCACTCTCATAGTTAGGGCAACATTACACATTTATTTTAACATCCATAGGAAAGCAAATAGAAATAAAAGCTAAGCTTTGTCTTTGAGAATTCACAAGTTGATGATAAATCTGCTTTTAATAAGTCAGTTGTTCAATCATATGAATATTTTGCCAGTATCAATGATATGATTATCTGCCTAACTTTTAATCAGTGATGAGTTTTCAGAAATGTTTAGGTTTCAACTGTATTAGAACAGAAATGCTTATTTCAGCAAGGCCCTAAAAGTACTTGCATCTCATAAAGACGTCAGTAACAGGCAAATTCCTAGCTACATTATTATTGATTTTAAAATAGAATGAATCATTGATTTAACAGAACAGAGCCTCAAACACAAAATTAAAAAATTAAGAAATCTACACAAGTATAATGAAAAAAAAAAAAAAAAAAAGGAAGTTCTGAAAACTTTCCAAAGAACTAATGACTGTTTTAGTAAGCGTCCAGAATAGGGTGGAAACTGAAAATGAGAACATTTGTTAAATAAAATACTGTTCGGAGAGCTGTCTTAAAAACTTGGCCAATTTCTGATTCACGAATGTCTCATATAGGCCACACTAAGCTCTGTCTTAAATCTGTTAAAGATTTTTCTGTTAAAAGATACAGAGGCCTTGTGGTTGAATATGGAGTATTTCACTGAATCTGAAATGCACTGTTTAGACCATCCTAGCATGCAGCAAACTGCTGTGCTAATATGGATGCTAGCTCCTAAATAATACTTGCTCTGAAATAGCAAAGTATTGTTGTGTAAAAGAAAAACAAGAATAAATAATGTTCGGTAACCTATGATCTGCAAGGAGTTAAAAAAATAAAACAATAGAACAGACAAGTGCTTCTTCAGTGTGATGTTTTGTTGTTGTTGTTGTTGTTTTTTTTTTTTTTTTTTTTTTACATACACAACTCTCAGGATATACTCCTTTCTCTTTCCTCCACAAACTGGCAAAAACTTTTGATATGCAAGCACAGACTAACATGCCATTATTCAATCAAAGTTTAAAATTCTTCTACTTTATATCTGTAAACAACACTGAACAGTCATGATTATGATTGCAAAAATAAATTGTATTAATGAGAAAAGTCTATGTAGCAAACTCATGAAAGGTAATATTTTGGATCTACTACGTGCAACTGAATTACTTATTGTTCTAACTTTTGCCTTTATTTTATATGTTCTAATTAGCAGTAAGTATTAATAGGAAATCATTTGTATGAGACTTTTAATCTTTTATTTTAAAAAGTCAGATCTACTTTGAAAAATAACATCGAAGAAAAAAGAAAAGCACATTTAATAGCTTTAAAATAAACACAAACTATTTTCTGTACCATCATGTGAAAATACGCCATGAATGGTTAGTACAATGCTATTTAGCCTCTTCCCAGTATTATTTCATTTTCTGCAATTGTTTCTCACCTGTGGTTCATTTTAATGTATTTCAAGAATATTCCTGTATCACACTTTGTGTTTCAAATTTCTGTAGTCCTGTTCTCTTTTTAGGAACAGTTCCAAAATTTTTTCTAAGTAAAGCTCTTTCATATCAGTTTTGTTTACTATATAAGATTAGTGAAAAAGTAAATAAAAGCATACCATGCCTTCAAGATTTGCTCATCTTCCTGTTTTATACAAGTTTTTACTTGTAAATATTTTTACATTTTAAAAAATTTCAAGTTTAGTTGCCCTAAATGAAAGCCACACCAGTAACAAGTCTGCTGTTTAACGTACTATAACATTTCCCCTCTTCTCACTCCTTCACTGAGGGGGGGGGGGGGGGGGGGAAGTCCTTTTAACTATATTTTCTTTCTTGGTAGGCAAGGAACAGCAGAATGAAAGCATGAGTCAAGAGAGATTTGTATGCTAGTTGATATTTTAAGACATGGTAGAAGGATGATTAAATGGGAGCATGACAGTAGGATTGGGCTAGGAAAGTAAGGCTCTGGTAGGAAGCCACTGAGCATCATCCTTCAGAAGTTGAGGGTGGAAGTTAAACGTCTTTTAGAAAGTTTGAGAGACTGCTTTAAACTCAAGACAGTCATTCACATCAGATTTTTGTGTTGTTTTTTGATAATTGCATTTGAAATAGGAATAATAACTGGAGGTTGGCAAGTTTTCAGAGGGGCTTTATCTGCAATTCAAATTGCATGTTTAACACCGCAAGATATCATTTGAATCAAAAGAAATTAAAAAAACCACCTTCATTAAAGTTATATTGTGCACATCAACTGTCAAACTATTAATTTCTTGTTCTGCGTCAGTTCACTGAAGTCACTGAAGACCACTGATAACTCAATACTATCAGTATATGGTTTGCACCAGTATGGAATTTGGATCAGAAATCCCAAGGCACTGATTTTGATCACTCGTGCTGGTGTTTGTGATGTGACTTAGTCCTTGCCATTTAGTCCAAATCTTGCACTCTCTCTTTTAAGTGAGGATCTTCAGGATCCAAAGATTATCTCAACTTTACAAGAAGACATAAAGGACACAATGATAACATAACGAAGAATCTGGCACCAGCTATGGTATTACTAAGGCATGAAAAAAAAAAACTTTGAATTATGTAACTTCCTCCTCATATTCTTCTAAGTTTCATTATACAGTAAACTGGAATTATATGGTGTGCTAGGCCCAGAAACAAACTACCATTTGTCAGGTTATTGCAATTGTCAGAAAGCATATTTGAAAATAATTTTAATTATACTGTTTGAGTTTCCCTAAGGTCTGATATTATTATAGTAATTAATACACTTGGCCCTTTTAGATGATTTCTTTGCAAATATCTCCAGACAATATACAAGTATTAATGACTTCAACCTCACCGTGTGTTTATGATATGGAAGTATTAGAGAAGAATCACTGAAGATAATTAACTGGGACTAAGGCGGGGGGGGGGGGGGGGGGGGGGGGGGAGGGGAGAGGTGGAGAATATAAAAAATAAAACAGATATCTATTGCAGAGTTGAATTTGTAACTTATTTCCTATACTCAAGTGAGTTATGCAGTATTTGATTACAACTGCCCTCAATAGTATATTATCTATTCAAGTAACAAGTTGAATTAGCAGAAACCTTCTGTTCTTTCTAGTAGAAAAGATGAAATCATGAGATATGTTCTCCCCTGTAACAAATTATTTAATACAGCACAATAACAGAGGAGTGGAAAGGGTTGCATATTCAGAGAAATCCATGTCAGCAAACTTTTGTTACATGGCACTTCTGTAACTTGGTAAATAATAAGCTAGAAACAAGCATGTCAGGGGATGCTTGCAGTTCTAAAATGGTCCTTTTAAGATTGTTTGTAAAATATCTAAATATGTAATATCACCACATTTTTCAGAATCTGCTATTATTAACATTATAAAATTGCAAGTCATGAAATACAAAAGATTTTGTGAGAGAACTATGAAAAAAAGAGTAGAGAAAATTTTTGTTAATAGAAAAGAAGAAGCAAATGTAATGAGATAAGTGCTATGGCAGAAGAAAGAATTAAGCTCTGGAAGTTGTTGGAGCAGAACTAATGAGAGAGTGAACAAAAAGCCTGGGGAGAAACCCAAGCAATAGTAACTCAGAATTCTGTCTGAAGACAAAAAGATAGCCACAGCTAGGGATGACAAGCTAACTGTGGGAGACCAAACCTGCAGATCACATGTAAACCTAGTGGGAGATTACACTGAAGTCTATATTGATACCGGTAATGCATAAGTGGAAAATAGCTGCTTGGGAGTATGACAGCTAGAAATGCAAAGTGTTCTGGGAAAAAGATTCATAAAATGTTGCTTAGCGCTGAAGGTATAGAATGAAATAAGGATAAAGAATGATTAGACTGTATCTAGGTACAATAGATGAACAGGGAAGCAACGTCAAATAAAAGAAATGGTATACGGTTCTGAAAAGGAGTTTTGATGATCAAGAAGATATGGAGAGTGAGGAAGGGGCAGAACAGAAGACTGTGGTAAAAACCAGAAGAATTTCAGTGTAAGAAAGTGAAAAACAAAAGTGAAAAAAGGGAAAATATCTGGATATCTGCAGAAAAATTTCAGGAGAACAAGATGTCTTCAAGGCTAATGACCTAAATGTGAGATCCTGAAGTTAGCCCATTTATCCCTGCCTTTACTATGATTAATGAGAAGTAGAAGAAAGATGAGCAAGGCAATCCTAGACTGCAATTTGTCTCTACATTTCTTTTATTTCTAAGTCTTAAACTTCCTTAGTCCAGAGTCAACATGAAAAAGAGAGTGGAAGCTCTAAGATTTCTTTCTTTTAATCCAACTGAAATCTTGACATGTGTCTCCAGAATATTCAGCAGTGTTCTTTAAATATGCTTTCCCTAAAGGTATCTACATTTTTTAAAATGCATGATTCTAGAAATCTAATAAGGAAAACCAGTAAAAATTGGTATTACATTTAATTTCTATTTTAGAACAATAAGTAAGGAAGCCTTTTCAGTTCTCCATCACAAGGAATCTCAGTGCAGACCAATATACAGTCACAGAATCACAGAACCAGGATGCTCAAAGCCCCATCTAGCCTGGCCTCAAACACCTCCAGAGACTGAGATCCACAGCTTCTTTGGACAACTTGTTCCAGTGCATCACCACCTTGAGTAAACGTCTAATCTAAATCTACCCTCTTTTTGGTTTAAAGTCATTATTTCTTGTCCTGATAGAACTCCTTTACAGCTTTCTTATAGGTCTCCATTAAGTACTTTAGATGATTTAGGTGTTATATGCAAAAATCTAATACATTTTCTTTCCCTGCCTTCCATTTTTGAATACTAAAAACTTATTGCTGAATGATGATTTTTTAGTGTTTCAATCACAACTCACAAGAAGACTGAAATATTTTCTTAAGAATAGAACATTTGTATTACGCTTTCGTGCATTGCTGCAGAGCCTTGCTATTATCTTTCATTAATTATTTTCCTGCTCTTTAACTAAAGTAGAAAAACTCTAACACCTGTATGTATAAAGCATCGAAAAGCACTATTTGATGTAATAGTGGATGCAGTGGCACTTATTAAAGCAGTAGTGATAGATAAAAAGTACTGAAGCTACTGTGGACATTCTCTGGATATTTAGAAATTAACATATTTTCTATTGTAGTATAATGAATAAGTGATTATCTTTTTTTCTTTTTTAAAGGGAATATTTTGAAAAGTCTCAAAATTCTGCGCTAAATAGAAGCCTGCATTCCAAAATACTATTGTGTTTGATTCTGACTACCTGGTATGATACAGACCAGAACTTTGTAGTTGTGGATAAAAATCCATTCTGTTAGGTTCATGTCATTAATTTTGATAAAATTCTGACATGAATGGAGAATAGTGTTTATCTTACCCTAAACACTTGATCATGCTTAGCAAACTGAGTTTGGTTTTTCACAATTCAGTGTCACTCAGATGTGGAGTCATGATGGAAAAAACCCTTGGAAGACCCTAGGCACATATATATCAAGGATTTTATTAATGTAAAGTTCTTGCTAAGAATTCTGCCTGAAACTGAATGCAAAGAGGAGAATGAAGAGCAGGCAGACTGCCCACAGGCATCAACAATACATGAGCAAATAAATAACTTTTCTTGGCCACAGCAAGAGTGAAAGACAAGACAGCTCTCCACATACTGTTTATCATCACTGGGCACTTCCAGTAAAATGAAAGAAAAGTTCATTAAACATTCAGCAAATTTATTTACTGATCTTATTCTAATAATTCTTAAAGAGGAAAGTGATTCACCATTATTTACTTCTGTTTCTGTTTATATTCCAAATTGCCTTAAGTTCATGTTTTAAATATTTGAAGTAGAAGTCACAACATCTCTTTCTGGATGAAATTCCAGTATTTGAATGAGCAAGCCAAACTGAAAAGCACTTATTCCATAAAGAAGAACTCTAGATATGACTGAATTTTCCAAAGATGGGGAAAATATCTATTGAATAACATAATTAGAGCAGGCATTTCTGCTGCAGTATAAAGCACTCACCCACGACAGACATTTCAGGAACACTAGCAGTATAAATTTCTTCTGGAAATGTTGGTTCATTGTCATTGATGTCATGGATTTTGATGACAAACTCAGATTCAGGTTCCACTGGTCTCAGAGTTCTTCTGTTAATAGCTTGGGCACGCAGAGTGTAAAAGGCTTTCTCTTCCCTGTCAATTCTCCGAGTAGCATGAATGTCACCTGTTTTCTCATCAATTATAAAAAGAGTACCAGCCCCATCTCCTGACAAAATGTATTTGAGGGATCCGTCTCCCTTATCCTGGTCAGAATGAAGCTGAAGTGAAAAACAAACAAACAAAAATAGATGATTTTATTTAGAAGTAATGAAAATATTTTTAATTACTATTATTATAATAAATAAATTTATTTTGAACCCATCAACCAAGAAAACAGTCATTTTCAATCACTTCTGACTAGAAGTCATGATGTTATACTGAAGCATTTGTTTCTTAACTTAGCTCCAAGAATCTTTTAACTTGACTGTGATGGCAGATTTCAGTTTTGCAGCAACACCTGTTCTCTGCTAAGAAACCTTTGCACCACAATTCTTAAAGAAGATTTTTATGTTAATACTGACCTTCTCCTTCCTTGAAGAGATCCTATTAAAAATTCACAACCTGCTGTGCTAGTTGTAAATTCACTAAGCAGATAAAGAACATGGCAGGGTATATGACAATTAAGGAAAACAGAACAACTGGCTCCGTGTCAAAATAATTTTAGATTTTATATATCGTATTATTTAATATGATAAACTAAACCAGACTATTTCATTTGAAGCCATTGTCCTTTTAATTCCATCAACAAAAGCAAATAGCCTCAAGGAAATTTACAAATTGATTAGGGATTTGGATAATAGGTGTTAAGTCAGTACTATGTAATACATAAGTAATACTATGTAATATATAAGTATATAAGTAATATATAAGTATATATAAGTAATATATAAGTAACATAATTCATCTATTAATGACCTTCAGTACAGACTGTATCAAAACATCTATATTGAAAAAAAAAAAACCCATTCTATTGCATTACCTTTTTTAGTACAGTATTGTAGTTGGCTTACTTGATCTTTGAATACACTTATCACAATTTCTCTCATCACCTTTCTGCACCTGTATCATTGATTTCATATTTAACTGAAGGAATCTGGCATTCAGATCTATTGTCACTATGAAATGCATATTTTATTTTTAGATTTGACAGAAGGGTTATGTCAAGCAGAAGTTTTGATTGATTTTAAAGGATACTTTGAATACTTTTCATTTTATGCATGCAGCAATAAGAAACGCTGTAGCATATAAAAAAGAAGATTCATAAACTTGCACTTCTATGCAGAAATGATAAACATGATCAATTTTAAAAGATTCAGGGAGTTGCAGGTGATGTAAATATACATGACAACTCTTTAGTCATTAGTTCTCACGTATAACTTCAAATATATGTACGCAAAAAAAAAAAAAATCTAAGATTTTTTGACAGAACCAGTCCCTTTCTAAATGTAGTTAACTGAATACACATTATAAACATCGATTAGAATTACACCAAGATCATATAGTGTCATCTGGAGGATTTTTATTAATCTGTTTTAAGTCATTGTCAGGGGTATAATATCAAATTATTAGGTTTTCAAATGTGGATCTCCTTGCCCTTTGTGCTGAAATCAACCATAGTGGAGTGGTGGAATAAGATCCAGTGAAACAGTGAGTTTTTCTGCTATGAAATATTTTCAAAAACTGACTGATTTTTGGACACTCACAGTATCTGGAACAGAAAGTGCTCATGCAGGATCTTGAATAAAAGCACTTATGGAAGAAATTTAGAAAGCTACAGTTGATGCTGAACTACTTTGGTGTTCTATATAATGTTTCTCCTACTTTCTTTCAACTTTGAAATAAACTTTTAGAAATGCAGTAAATATTCATCAAAGAAAGGCATATTAAATGTTGCATATGTTAATATATCTAATGCATATTTATTTCACAAAATAAACTTATTTTTACTTTCTTCATTTCATTCCACAAGAATGAAATAGGAACCTCCATTAAACATGGTGAGTAGGAAAATGGATGTAGGAGAAATCTTTTGCAGCTAAATCCTTTTAATCCTTCCATTTCCACTACTAGGAGGTCACTGGTGGCCCGTAACCACCAGATAAAGTATTTTCATGGCAGAGTGATGAAGGACAGTTACAGGGAGATGTTATTCCTCAGATATCTGCACAAGAAATAAAAAATCAGTGTCTCACTGAGTATAAAATATTGGGGCAAAATAATTTTTTGAAAGTGTAAATGGAAAAATTATAGTTTTCCCATATGCCTCACAAAGTTAGGTCTGGTGTTATAAATTCAAGCTAAATGGCAGTGTTATAATAGATTGAGGCTACCGTGCCTGTTCTCTGAAAATTCAGAAGCTATCTTCTCTACCTATGGTCCCATGTAAACTGTTCCAAAGAACAGTATTACTCAAAAGTGACTCACAGACCTTCCATGGAAATTGTTTGGGAGAGTAATACTTAGCAAAACATTCCAGGAACTTGTTTAGTAATTTATCAATCCTGAAAACTATGTTCTAGTGCCTGGGGATGTGGTCTGGCATCAGGAGTACAGAAATAGTGTACTGAAGAGAACTAAATCAAAAGATGGACAGAAGAAAATCTCTCCACAATGCACAAAGCTCTTGAAAAAATATCCAATTAAGGATGTAAAGATCCTTTAACATACTTACTTGATAAGTATTCAAGGTAACATCAACACTGATGATTTTTTCCCTCACTTCTGTTGCTGTGTGTATATAAAAAAATCTTACTAAACCAATTTGGAAGTGAAAAATGTTCTTTATGTGCCACTTAAAAAAAATAAATCATTAACCTCTTCTCCCCCTCTAATTCAAAACGTGTACATTTTTAAAAATATATTTTTTTTTATTTATTTCTGGAAAGATTGTTGAACTTTGAGAACTTCACATACAAGAAATAATTGTGCTTTTGAACAGCATATTTATAAGGAAGACCAACTTGTATAGTTTAGAACAGTCATAGCTATAACACTTTACATTTCCTAAAAATTGTTAATCATTTCACTTTGACAAAGGAAGAAATTTTCAATTGTTTTTAACATATACATAACAGTTCACAGATATTGTAGAGCAACGTCAAGTTCAGAATGACATTTCAGAAGATCTTGGAAGATCAGGAGGCAAAACACCACAGATACTGTGTTATAAGCAAAGTTTCCAGAGATTATTAATAAGTAGAAATGCATACTCTACATAAGCAAGGAAAGATAATTCTCTTCACCTCATTTGTTTGTTTTTGATTTTTTAGTTCTATCAATCTAGATATTGTTAGATGATTCAAGATGGCTGCAGGTAGCCCCGTATACTTACTAGCAGCCTTGAACACCAAATCTTTACCTGGGTCTGAAAATCACAAGTAATGTTTCAATCAGGACAGAAGAGTTCTGCTACACTATAGTATTAAGGAAAAACAAAAACAAAAACAAACAAACAAGCAAAAACTTTTGTTTCACAATTTTTAGTATAAAATCTTTCCTGTAGATACTTTGGAACATGGGCATCTGTGATTCATATCAGCCAAACTGAGAAATGGAGAGACATCTGTTTTGTTTAACAATTTTATTGCACAAAATGATCAGCTGTGAAGCTGTGGTTTTGTTTTCATATATATTGCTGACATTTTGAAAACTGTTGTTTCAGTGAATTTCTTACTGTTTCTCCACAGAAAAACTTCCCATTTCTACTGTTAGCAATATGTACATTGTACCTGTTACTTTAAATTTATACAGTCGTGTTTTGTTATAAAGTAACTGCAAGTACTATAAAACACAGTTTTCCATATTTGGTCATCTATTTAAACTATTAGAATAGGCTTTTAAATTGAGAAGGATTTTAAAAAAATGAGAAAAAAAAAAAAAAGGTGTTGCTAGATAGAAGATAAGTGGGGGCAGGAGAAATTAAGAGTGTTCTGTGAATATGTTAGCTGGGCTATAATGTGATGAAAAGTACAATGATAATATCAGGGTAGCAAAGTCTTCAGGTGCAGCAAATAGGGACGAGCCCAAATCTAGCTGTCACGAAGGAAAAGAACAGCTTACCTTTGGACAAATAAGCAGGGATCACCAGTGAGATATCCACTGCCAACAAAATGAGTTCTGGGAAGGCATGGATCCTAGCTCTACCCATTCTGTTCACTCGGGTACCTTGCTTGCACTTGAGCTTCCCTATGTTAGCCCTGCCTGCCCACCAGATGCTCAATCATTGGTTCAGGCCGTGACTTAGCATTTCCACTACAACTTTAAAAAGAAATTGAGGTATCAATCCAAGAAAAGAGAAAAATAAATTTAAAAAGATGGACATTTTTTAGCCTCAATTACAATAAAAATAACTAATTCAGATATATTGCCTTGTTCTTTAAGGTATGTGCAGTCAAAAATGCAATTGGTTAATGAAAAGATGCCAGATTCAAATCTAGCTTGATATCTTTTCATATTTGTAAATGATCCCTCAGAAGATGTGAGATGAACAACATAATAATTCTCCCCTAAAAATGACTTGAAAATTACAGTGTGGGAATTCTATGTTAATTGTCTTCCAATGACTCAGATCAAACTTGCCAATTACAAGAGTGTTTTTTTTTTTCCCCTGTGATTGCCAGCCAAGCTTGAAATCTCCAAATTGAATATAAAGTTTGTGAGCATTTTTACTGACAGCATACAAAGTCTTAAACCCTATTTTCATTCCAAAAGTCAGGAGTTACTACTGCGAAAATAAAGAGCAGATCAAGATAGTTAGAGACGTTTTACCACATAGAATACTTATGGAACATGTAATGATTTATAACAATGCTAAATAAAGACTAAAATCTCTCTCTACCATGTATTTGTATTTGAAATTCAGAAATTTCTATAAATTTTCAGTGATTGGTATTTAGATAACTAGAGACTGGAATATGACTGTATTAACAAACAACAGATTAATCTTTACATTGAATTCTGTAATTGTTAACAGTTCAGGCTATTTTTCTACATGGTTTTAATATGCTGTAATGTATAGGAAATTTTCTAATATAATTTACACTTTTTTTGCAGTCTTCATGAAACGACAAGACTACTCCGTTATCACCTTGCTAAACATACTCTTACTCTCCTACTTCAGGATGTCTTTTTTATTATTATTTTGTATAATCTAAAATATGTTTTTCTTACTTCAGTCTGCAAAATATTTGCCAACATTTCCATTTAATCCATGTAGTGTAATAATAATGGGACCTCAGTATGATCCAGAATTAATCAATTTTTCAGATTTTATTCGAACAAGTTCTGGATTTCCCTTCATTATGGACCAATTTCAGGGCCACAACATTACCTACAAACTCCTTCTAAGGAATCATGTTAGCCATATGATGCCAAAATGCACCTTTGGAATCATTCACAATTTTGCTCTAAATTTTATACAGCACAAATTATAATTTTACTGGGTACTTCCTAAAATAATATTAATAGTCTCACTAAAAATATTCTGACGATGGGCAGATTTGATCTGCAGAGAATAATTGGCATAGAAATCCCATAATGGGGATATTTATTTTAAGCTCCATGAACTGAGCTATTAAATAATGCAGTTGTTTAATGTTAGCTGAAAGTATTCAAAAAGACCTTCAGACTTACCCTCACTCTTATATCTTTTTCATAGTCTCTTAGTTGCCAGATTTAACTATATTAGCTTTGAACCATCTTTACTCACCAAACAGATTAACTTCAATTTATCCTTAAGGTAACATTTAAAGCAACTCTTTTCAGTAAAGCAAGATTTTACACTAAGTTTTGATGAGACATGTCACACATTTAATTTTCTCACTCTGTCATATTGGCAGTTTTCAAGTCCTGTATATGTTATTTAATGGAGAAGTGAAAAGGAAAATGGCAAATTTCAAAAAGAAAAAAATTATGAGTTCAAGAAACATAAAGCAAGAGCAAAGTGAAATGCAAGCATAACAAATAGCACAAGATGAGGAAAGAAATTATTTTGCTTCCTGATAATCATAGAATCATAGAATTACTCAGGTTGGAAAGGACCTCAAAGATCATCAAGTCCAACCGCAACCTAACCATAGTACCCTAACTCTAACAACCCTCCACTAAATCGTATCTCTGAGCACCACATCCAAACGGCTCTTAAACACATCCAGGGACGGTGACTCAGCCACCTCCCTGGGGAGCCTATTCCAGTGCTTAACCACTCTTTGTGTAAAGAAGTGTTTCCTAGCGTCCAACCTAAACTTACCTTGGCACAACTTGAGGCCATTTCCCCTTGTCTTGTCACCTGTCACCAGTGAGAAGAGACCTACCCCGCTCTCACTGTAAACACCTTTCAGGTACTGGAAGAGAGTAGTAAGGTCTCCCCTCAGCCTCCTCTTCCCCAGACTAAACAGCCCCAGCTCCCTCAGCCTCTCCTCATAGGGCTGATTTTCCCAGCCCTTCACTAGCCTCGTTGCCCTTCTCTGGACCTACTGCAGTACCTCCATGTCCTTGTACTGAGGTGCCCAAAACTGAACACAGTACTCAGTGTGAGGCCTCACCAATGCCGAGTACAGGGGCAGGATGACTCCTCTAGTCCTGCTCACCACACCATTCCTGATACAGGCAGAAATGAAAAACGCCAGCGTATAGTGCACTTTTAGATTATATGAGTTTACATTAATTTGAGTCATTATCTAAAGAAGAAAAAAATCGTTATTGTTATTTCTATAAAGAAAGCTTACAACTGTTCCTTGCTGACCAAGCTTTTTATTGTTTCTATTAATATTTTAAGGTGCTAAGATATAAATTAAAATTTTAAATATTTTGCATACATCTCTGGTGAAGTTATGTCTATCAAAGGATCAAAATGTGATTTTTCTGAGTCTTCTACAAACATCATTATCACGAGATATCTTCTGCAAGATCCTCAGGTTCCACAGACTGCGGAAATACACTGAATATATTACTTCATCCCTATATATGCATCTTTTGCACATTACTGTGGCTTATTCTAAATGGAGAAATTACAGTCTGGAGAAGGTAGATGGTCTTGTTGCTGATATCAACTTCTAATAATCAGCTGAGAAAGGCAGTTTCTTTTTCTACAGTGTATCGCATGAGCAACCATCAAATTCCTTTGTTAAGCCAAGGTCTTTAGATGATGTTCAGAGAGCTAGAACAAGAAAGTTTTTGCTTCATTGTACTGTTATAGCTTCTACACCAGAAAATACAGAAGCTACCACGAACGTGAGACTAACTGAATTTCATACATCGAAGATTTTTTCCACGAGCCAGTCTGAACATTTTCTTCTATTATTAATGTAAAAAACACAGTCCCTGAGTTAGATGCAGACAGAAAGTAGAAAATTGGCACTGGGATTGCAATGCCCTTACTTTCTGGTATCTTGTCCCAACACCTCCAGTAGATGACTGCATACTGATAGGAAAAATAGAATTCGTACAGAAGAAAAACAAACAAAATAAAGCCTATGCTTGTTATTTCAGGTTCCCGTACATTAAAGAAGTGGGCTATAGTACGAATCCTACTTCAACTCCTACTCAGCTTGATTTTGCACAAGCCTATTTCAATTAGTAGTCTCTGTAGACAAACCTGTGGTCACAGGATGAAAATATATCCAATTAGATTTTCCTTATACTCTTATTTTGTAGACAGATTTTTTACATTTTGTATTATTTGTTTGGCCAATTCTGGAATGAAATGATAATCTGTTTTAAGTGTGCTACAAAGAATTAGGATGAACTCTGTATTCCACAAAGGGGATAGCCAAGGAAGTCTATGTTAAATGTGCTAAACAACAAATGTGCAGAATATGTCCAAAAAACCCGCATATGTTTTATGTACTGAATTTGGAACACACTTTTTTTTTTTTTCTTTTTCCTTTTTTTTTTTTGCTATGTGTGCATTTAAATTGTCTTTTACCTGTCCTGTTTTGTTATTAAGGAGAAATCATCTCTAATCCTCATGTTCTCTGCATTAATGAGAACAAAGAAGTAACAGAAGCGATTTTAGGTAATGATTTTTGTTGATAACAAGAATCTTTTTGTTACAGCTTATATATGTTTTCTTAAAGTACCCTAGGTATAAGCCAAAAACAAACAAACAAACAAACAAACATTAAATTAAGCATTAGTTACTAGTTTTTGTATATCTCAGAGAACAATTAGCACAAACATATCTTAATGGACAATTTGCACTATACATAAAAAACAATGTTCTTATTTTTTCTTTGAAACAAATGTACAACACAATTAAAAACAGTGATGCTTAGTTACTTTTGCCTACTTCTGAAGGCCATATAAAAACATATTTAAGACAATTCTTGTTTCCAACTTTAATCACTATAAAATGTAGATTAGCAAGAGCAGTGAAAAATTTCTATGTTTAATGTGTCTGCATTTTCTCCATGTGAATATTCTACAGTATATGTGCCTCCAGAAGATGTATACTTGGGGCAAAAACAAATATACCATAAAGAAGTGCCAACCTCAAAAGTGGTAAATGTCAGCTTAGATGGGAGGTATACATAGCAGAATTAAGGACTAAATTGATATTTTATTACTAAAGGAATATTTTAATAATTTAGAAAAGTTATTCCCACAATAATATAGCATTATGATGAACTTAATCCCAAGGAAAGGTGGAGAGGGGTGAGAGCATGCCTATATTTTCAATTTTTATTTTGGCCTCAAGAAGTTACTGATGAATCTGAACTGATGCTGCATTTAATACAGTATTTCAAACAACAAGAAACAAAGGTGTCTTGGAACAGTTCTTACTGACTTCATTTCATATGCCAAAGAGGTCGGTGGAGGTGGTTGTTTAAGAGATACCTGATCCAGGATAGATGTATTGATATTTTGTAACGTTACAAGAATACTTAAGGTACTGGAGGTAGATCTGAGAGAGGAGACATTGAATATGCATAAATCCTTACATGTAACTCACATTTTAATTTGCCCATCAGAATTAAGTTGTCTCTTTTATTTAGTTACAAAATAAATTATTCTAGATAATAACACTCTTAAGAAAAATCAGAACTATACATGCAACTACATTAAAGTTACATAAGTAAATTTAACTTAATTTAATCATGTTTGTATTAACACTAGGCAGGTATTCCTAACTGAAATTTAAATTAAAAACTGCACTATGAAAGCAGCATCAGACTGAAAGATGCCCAAACCAGATCTGGATATAATTTTGGAAGGATTAATACAGAATATCTTACCAACAACATCTGCAGTCCAGTGAACTGTGTTTGTCAACTACAGATACTGAATATCACACTGATAAAAAACAAAACAAAAACAAACAAACAAAAAAACCTATACTTCATAATAATTACTTTTCCTGATTATTTGCTGTTCAATAATGTGTTGTATGTACTATTATTTCCAACTCTGGTAACTGGTTGATAGGCCAGGTCAAGATTTCCATGTGACTTTGCGGGTATTTGCAAAACATTAGTAGTACTCTTTACCTATTCTTCTTTTTCCTAATTTCCTGTAAAACATATTACCTAAGTTATGTCATGGGATTTTCTTATTATTATTGCTTTAGTATAATTGCTATTTATACAAAAAACTTCAGTTATTTTTGTTTTATCTATATAGTCATAGAGAGATTTTGCATTCTCTTCTCTATTCCAGGATGATTATCATGAAGGTTCATTTCTTGCCCTACACATTAATAGTCCCTTCTTTCTTCTCTTTAAAGTATAAAAAATTCTACACCATTCCTAGAAAGCTTCATAATTCTCTTTTATGGTACACAGTCTTACGTGGTACTTGAAATAATATTCCTTGCTCCATCAGTGACTAAATTTTCTATAGTATGTCAGTATTTCTTCTTAGCGAATACATTATTCAAATATGCACCATTATTCTTAAAAGATAAATTTAGTCTAATCCCATGCAGATCTTTCCAACAACACACTGCTCACTGGTCCTCTAGTCTTTACATTTATGTTGTTTGGCTTTTACTTTCAAATGTGCTACTTCTAACACATGGAGAATAGTCTGCCACATAACCTGACCTAACTAAAGAGATAATTAAGCAATCAGTTTCCTTATTTTCTAGTTGTATTATTTATGAGCAGACTTGGTGTTCTTTCTGAATGACCTAAGACATCCAGTTGATAGTTAAGGTATTTCTAAATTCTCTGAGATCCTTTGTGGATCATCAGTTGCATCATTGTATGAAAATGTAGCAACACTCCTGAACGATAAGTTCTTACAAGTAAAAGATATTTTTAAAAAACAAAAAGAGTGGTCAGTTCTGAAAGATGTTACAGGTAAAAAAACTCAGCTTACAAAAGTCTTTTACCTTTCCTGACTCTATCCTCTCATAATTGTATTTATATGCTATTTGTATCAGTTTTAGTCACATCTGCAGTTCATAAATTTGTCATATAAATTTAGCATTTCACAATTGTCTCCTCTTCATTAAAAGCTTACTTAAATTTTTGGCCAAACCATCCTTTCTGTTTTTCATCTACTTTCCTGAAAGTAAATTGTTTCAGGACATTTCTTTAAATTCAAGTTATTTATGTTAGAAAAACTATTAGGATTTCTCTCATTTATTCTCCCTATTTACATCACCTCTTACACAATTTAAGTACTCATTTTCCTTGCTGTCAAAACTTGAAATATATAGAGCATTTTTATCATTTAATGCTAAACAAGAAAATTTATAATCATGATAATTTCCTATGTATTAATAGTTGTTGTTATATTATAAAACAATATTTCTTAAATATTTCTAATTTCTAAAAGTCTCATTTGGGATGTACCCGTAAAATGTGAAATTTTAATTTCTATCTGCTTTACATCAAATGCCATATCTCGGAAAAGGATATAAGAAGATCTTAAAAGATGAAGTTCTTGCAATAACAGGAAGAAATCTTACTTACTACTTCATGTCTCCACATGTCTAATATAATTTACTCCTCTAATCACTCTAACATATACCAGTAATTACAAAAACTATTATAAGTTTTTAGAAAGAATTAAGAACACAAGGCAATTTCTAAACTAAGTAGGAGGAAAGAGTTTCTTCTTTTCCTGGCTTTTTTTTTGGATGAGGAAGACATAAAATACTCTGCATGATCATCTCTACTCTGTCATGTCCCCACTTTACCGAATAATCAGAATAGTAATATTCCATGTTTTTCTACAAATAGAATCATAGAATCATAGAATCACCAAGGTTGGAAAAGATCCACAGGATCACCCAGTCCAACCATCCACCCACCACCAATACTTCTCACTAAACCATGTCCCTCAAGACAATGTCCAAATGTTCCTTCAACACCTCCAGGCTTGGTGACTCCACCACCTCCTTGGGCAGCCCATCCCAGGGCCTGACCACTCTTTCAGAGAAGTAGTATTTCCTAACGTCCAGCCTGAACCTTTCCTGGTGCAGCTTGAAGCCATTCCCTCTAGTCCTATGGCTGGTTACACGAGAGAAAAAGCCAACCCCCAGCTCACTACAACCTCCCTTCAGGTAGTTACAGAGACCTCACAGTAAGGTCTCCCCTGAGGCTCCTCTTCTCCAGACTGAACAATCCCAGCTCCTTCAGCCATTCCTCATAAGGCCTGTGCTCCACACCCCTCACCAGCTTTGTTGCCCTTCTCTGAACATGCTCCAGGGCCTCAAAGTCTTTCTTGCAGTGAGGGGCCCAAAACTGGACACAGTACTCGAGGTGCGGCCTCACCAGTTGCAGAGTACAGGGGGACAATTACTTCCCAGTTCCTGCTGGCAACACTGTTTCTGATGCAAGCCAGGATGCCATTGGCCTTCTTGGCTACCTGGGCACACCGCTGGCTCATGTTCAGTCTAGCGTCAGTCAACACCGCCAGGTCTGTTTCCTCTACACAGTCTTCCAGCCACTCTGCCCCAAGCCCGTAGCGTTGCCTGGGGTTGTTGTGGCCAAAGTGCAGGACCCGGCATTTGGTCTTGTTGAACCTCATCCCATTGGCTTCAGCCCAGCTATCCAGCCTGTCCAGATCCCTTGCTACCATCAGGCAGGTCGGCACTTCCAGCCAACTTGGTGTCATCTGCAAACTTACTTACTGAGGGTGCACTCAATGCCCTCATCCAGGTCACCAATAAAGATATTGAAGATATTGAATAAGTGTTTTCCTTCTTGTTTTGAATTTTTTGCAACTACAGTTTTATCCTATAATATTTCAAGCCAAAAAGTCCAACCTCTATTTCCAGTTTTGTTCTCTTAATGTCATTTTCTTGAGAATTTTTAAGAAAGGACAACCATGTTTCAGCAAAATATTAGCAATGAAGTATCCCAAAGTTTACATCAAGGGGGAATGTAACATATTCATGTCTTCCCACCAGTGCTTTGAGATATATAATTAGTCATGTTCCAAAATAAATAAATAGATAGATAGATGGATAGATAGATAGATAGATAGATAAAATGCAGGATTGAAACAATAAAACACAAGAAGTGGAGACAGTATCTACTTCTTTGTCCAAATAAAAGTCACACAAGAAAAATTAATTCAATGTGAGCCTGTACTGCCTATGAAACAGTAATGCTAAAGTCAGATAGCACAGTTGTATGGAAGTCATTGATGCATGAAAGAAAATATGAAAGATATAGAGCCGATGTGAAGGTAAAAACACATGTCTGCAGCTAGGAGAAGTTAACAGAAGACATTGATGGATTTGCAATTGAGCACTGAGATTGCTGTAGACTAAAATATTGTCAAAATAGAGAACAATTTTTTTTTCCCCTTAGTGGCCCAGTCCTCCTTTAACATCCTCTAAAAAAATAGCTATGAAAATGAATGATGTGTTGGAAAATGTTGGTTATTTACTTGAGAACAAATGCTGTTCTGTTCACTAGGGATTTCAGATACATTGACTGTACAACTATAAAACAGAAGGCACTGGAGGGTTTGATAAACCTGCCATTACAGCCTTTTTGGTTAAGCTTTTTTGTTTTGTTTTGTTTTGTTTTGTTTTTAATTATCTTCAAAGAGAATATCACTCACAAACATAAGGCAACGCTTCCAGCAGGAAGGCATTTTAAAAGGGTAAACATAAACTTTTAACTTCCTAGAACTTTTTCCCTCATGGTTATTTTGTTGCAAGCCACCGATTTTCCCTCAGTATTACCCCTGGCTTTTCCTTGCTATCTGTTTATACAAGATATTTAAAAGGTCATCTGCATTTGATTTAAAGAAAAAAGGAGCAAAAAAGCCCCTAGGGCATTAGCCTTTGAATTGATGTAGAAACTATTGGCTCTTTATACATTTATTGTCTCAAACAATGTGTAGCCCAAACATTTCTAAACTCTTTTTTTTCTTTGATGTTTTTTAATTCCTTAATTGAATGAATGCAGTCTGATGAAGTGGACTCTGGTTTTACTGAGCTATGGCTTTGGATATAAATCATTCCAATCTTTCCTTTTTGGAATATCTTTCTTTGACAACCAGATATCATTTTAAAATTGAAAGAGAAATTGAAGTTTAAGGAACTGGAGAGCTCAGATCAAATTATTTCCCTGTTTCTTATACTATTTTGAAGCATTATGCTATTTTGAATGCAATGCATAATCTCATACAACATCTGAGTTTGGTTGCAGCCCAAGAGATCTGTAACTCTTATCGACGATGACAGCAAAATGCATCTTACTGGTGATTTAAACCCACTGGAAGGATGTCCATAACTATCCCCTCTGTAATTCTTCCTGACAATTCATCAACAGTATTGTACATGCTTACACGGAGCTGAATTGTCTTTTTAGAAATTAGATTCACAATCTAATCTAAAGATTCACAGATCACTGATACTGGGATTATTAGGAAAAAAACAAATCAAACATTAAAATAGTTTTCTCAGGGACTGAGAAAGGCAGTAGCAGGAAACATACTTCAGTGATTAGGACCATACTGACCTCTCAGTCTCATTATCACTTATCATCAAACTAACAATAGAATCAATCCTTTATTCAGTTGATTATTCATACTATAACTACTACCTCTTTTACACTTGGAAGACAACTTCTGCACTTACAAAAGGAAGTCTGTCTTACATGTACCTTACAGTGTGCTGATCAAAACCATACACACTCACAGAAGAAATATCTCTGATGCTTTGTATCACAGTTTGAGTTGTCAGGTTCTGATTCTCTATTATTATTATTGCAGTTTGACAAAACGATCTTTGAAGGTCCCTTCCAACTGAACTGCCTTTTCTTCTTTTCCCTCCCCTCCCCTCCCTTCCCCTCCCCTCCTCTCCCCTCCCCTCCCCTCCCCTCCACTCCCCTCCACTCTCCTCTCCTCTCCTCTCCTCTCCTCTCCTCTCCTCTCCTCTCCTCTCCTCTCCTCTCCTCTCCTCTCCTCTCCTCTCCTCTCCTCTCCTCTCCTCTCCTCTCCTCTCCTCTCCTCTCCTCTCCTCTCCTCTCCTCTCCTCTCCTCTCCTCTCCTCTCCTCTCTTCTCCTCTCCTCTCCTCCTCTCCCCTCCAGATACAGAAACAGAGCACAATAGATACAAAAACAGAGCACAATAACAGAAAACAGAAAACAGATACAAAACCAGAGCACAATAACATTTTTTCACAAAGCAAATTCTCAGTTACAAAATGCTATTTTTCAACACATTCACCTAATGGTTCAACCACCTTTAGCTATGCATTTACACCAGTACTAAACAAGAGCCTGCATGCCACACTCCTGCAAATCTGCACTTAGTAGAGGCGACCCACTGTCACTGTTGCCATTGCTGAAACACACCACCCACTGCTTCACTGTGCTCACATCCACTGTTTGGTCTCCATAAATGTTCAGCAAGCACTGATGAATGTCAGTGGGTGCCACTTTTTCTGCACCAAGAAATTCATGGACACTCCTTTGCTTCACAGGGAGTTCTATGTCAGATGCCACTCTGTCAGACTGCCTCTCTGCTGCCTTCTGTCACACAGCAACATAATGTAACAGAATATTGGTGGGAAGGTTCAACCTCTATTGCCATAGTACCAACATCTGCTCAGGAGGCATTATTTTATGAGCAGCCTTCATACTTTACTGGCTTGTATTTACCATCATACACTCTAACATGGAAAGCCATATAATTCTATGATCTAGCTGCCAGCTGATGCACAGAAAAAGCAATATACGGATACTGCTCTTTACTCATATATGCATTCGTTCCTGAGAAGCCTTGAGATACATTTGTGGATGGAGAAAGCATATGAAACTGCATATGAAACCAGTCAGAATGACGTAGAAATTCATGGAGCAAGCAAGTTTAGCTTGCTTATAAGCATGCTATGTGATTCTATAATACTGAGATCTCTTGAAAAGGAAACACAAACTTACTTTTTCAAGACATATGAGCTAAATGTGCTACTACAGAGGGTGTGGGTGCCAGACACCCCCCGGGGGATGTGGGGCTGTGGGGCTGTGGTGTGAGGTGAGGCTGAGGCTGCCCCATGCTGAGCACAGCTGACTTCAGCAGCTCCACTGTAGGGCATGGCTGGGCTCAGCAGCTGTGGGTAGGCACCTTGGGGAGAGTCTAGGGAAGAGAGCAAAACCAGTATGTTTTGCCTGTGAAGGTAACTTGTAAGTGATCTTCCAGTCTCATCTTGACCCACAAAATTTTTCATCTAATCTCTTCCCCCTGTCCCATTGAGGGCAGTGACACAGCAACTGAGTGGGCTCCAGGTAGATGACCAAGGTCAACCCATTACAGTTATCCTTTGTGCCAAAACTTACTTCCTATGAATTCAGAAGCGGTAAGAACCTTTGACATAGGACAGCATATAGGAAGTACAGTTCAGTGCATTGCCTCAGAAGACATACTGGTAATAGCAGGTAAAAGACATGATTGTCATGGGAATTTTTTAAACGCTTGCTAAGAGTCACTTTGGTGAGAAAAAACTAGAAAGTTCATTTAATTTTCGACTAATTAATAACTCTGTTCAGCAGAATTTAATATCTCAAGCTCCCTCTACTTTGTACTTCCTGGAAGAAATGGCAATTTTAATTTTATTTTCCTTAAGGTATCATCATTAGCAACAACAAAAACAACAACAACAAATCTTAAAGTAATGATGATAACCAGGCACATACTCCAGCTGTCCCCCAAAATACCATTTCAGGTTTTTAGGAATAATTAAGCTTCCTTGCTTTCACTTTCAATTAAAGATCATTAACAGTGTCAAATGTAATAATAGTTATGGTCCCATAGAGGCCAAGGGGAAATAAAAACCAACTTCTGACATTACACAAACTACATATAAAACCATAACCATCTAAATGAAAAACATCTTGTACCAAGAATAGTGTTTTCAAGATATTATCTATATGTATCTAAGACATAGATGCATATAAGAAACTTAGTGTCTTGTAGTTCTTTTTCATGCATTTTATCTTACTTTAGTACTTTTGGAACGCTGTAGGTACAGTGGCTGCTATGCAACACTGCCAATTATCTATCACCTTCAGCAAGTTTGCAGATGACCTCAAGCTGAGCAGTGCAGTCAATACACTGGAGGCAAGGGAAGCCATCCAGAGGGACCTGGACAGGCTGGAGAAGTGGGCTCATGAAAACCTAATGAGGTTCAACAAGGCCAACTGGAAGGTGCTGCACTTGGGCCAGGGCAATCCCAGGTATTTATACAAACTGGGAGAAGAACTCCTTGAGAGCAACCCAGTGGAGAAGGACCTGGGGGTCCTGGTAGATGGGAAGCTGGACATGAGCCAGCAGTGTGTGCTTGCAGCCCAGAAGGCCAACTATGTTCTTGTCTGCATTGAAAGAGGAGTGGCCAACAGGGAGAGGGAGGTGATTATTCCCCTCTACTCAGCACTGGTGAAGCCTCATCTGGAGTTCCGTGTCCAGGCCTGGGACCCCCAGCATGAAAAGGACATGGAGTTCTTGGAATGAGTTCAGGGGCAGGCCACTAAGATGATCAGAGGGCTGGAGCACCTCTCCTATGAGGAAAGGTTGAGAGAACTGGACTTGTTTAGCTTGGAGAAGAGAAGGCTCCTGGTTGACCTCATCATGGCCTTCTAATATTTGAAAGGAGCATATAAACAGGAGGGAGAATGACTCTTTATGAGTGTGGATAGTGATAGGACAAGGGGGAATGGTCTTAAACTGAGGCAGGGGAGGTTTAGGTTGGATATTAGGGGGAAGTTTTTCACACAGAGGGTGGTGTTGCACTTGAACAGGTTGCCCAAGGAAGTTGTGGATGCTCATCTCTGGAGGTATCCAAGGCCAGGTTGGATGTGGCTCTGGGCAGCCTGGTCTAGTGGTTGGCGACCCTGCACATAACAGGGGGGTTGAAACTAGATGATCACTGTGGTTCTTTTCAACCCAGGCCATTCTGTGATTCTATGATACTATGATCTGTGTGTATATGATATGAGCCTAGAACTGGCAACTGCCACAGGCTTCATTGCCAATGAAGATTTGATGCAGATAGAAACCATGGTGCTTCCCTTCTTTTAACCATATCAGATGGTAAAAAAAGTTGTAGACAACAGTTTAGACAACAATTTATCCCTAGCAGCACCCACACAGGCACTGTCATTCTTTGAGTGCTTTTCTTCTCTTTTCTTAGTACATGCATTAATAAAAATACAGAATACCCTGCCTTTCAGTTCTGTCAGATGAGATAGTCTCTGATAAGCTAGTGCTTCAATGAACAATGATTAGTTAGCCTACCTTTACATTTTTGTAAGACTTCATGTTTTCATTTTGCTATTCCTGTATATTTCTTCCCCCCCCCCCCTCCTTTCTTTCCTTCAGACCCAAGTTCTATCTCCTCTAATATCTCACTTGTCAGTCTCTGTAGAAACCCAAACGTACCCCCCACAAAGCAAGCTTTCATATTCCTGTCATAACTTGGTACCTTAAATAATCTTCACAGCCTATGTGTAAAGTCTTGCTGAGAGGCAAAAAAACTTTCTCAGTGTTCATGTCCCTCAAGGGTCAGTTCCACCACAATGCACTATCTTCCATGAGATAAGGTTTTGTAGGTACAAATTGCTTTTTGCATCCAGTAAACTCACAGCCCAAGTCCCACATCAAGCCTTACAAAGGATGTACTGTCTTATATCACTCTGGCAGTAGAATTCCTAATTTATGTGATCACAATTCATTTATTCATTGTGCAGAATATCTTTCCTCCTTTCTATTCTTCTTTATTAATTTCTGTCACAAGAGTCTGCTCTAGCTGAAAATTTATCCTTTTAAGAACTTTGGTGCCATAGAGTTGATTCCCTGCACATGAAAGGGAAGGCATTTTCAGCTCAGTCAGATCTTCACACCAAATATTATTCCTACGTATGGGCATTTCCAATTCAAAATCCTACTTTTCAGTCTCTGTGCCAACAAAAGTCTTTAAAAAAATATCATCCAGGAATCACAAATACAATTGTTTTTTGAAAGATTTGGAAGGTCTTTATCTTTCTACTACAACAGCAACACTTCATTGGGATCTTATTTTTTAACCTGTCTTGATGATGAACCCTTTCAGACACATTTCACTTCATACTGTTCAACATCTGATAAATTAAATTTTAAGACACTAAAAAACACTGCAGTGTATCTAAGAACTTAACTCTCTCAAAGCACTGAAATATTCATGCTGGTTGATCCTGTATACACAAAAACTACCATGATGAAAACTGCTGAAAAGACAGTATCTATCTCATCAAGCACAGGGGAAAATATCTGCAGAATTGAAACAGAAGGGAGGATCAAAATAAATAATAAAAAAGGAAAATATACTTCAATGTGGATGAATTTATTTGTGAATAATGGTGGATAAAGACATTGTTAGTACACAGTGGTATTTCATTAAGAGAATAACTGTCAGTATTTAAAGGAAAAATGTTAAATAATTTTCTCTAGTTAAAATCAAACTCAAAATATATGCTCCTTTTCAAAACGAATTTGAAAATGAGTAATTCCCTGTAACTACACCACTCTGAAAAAAATAATATATGGGCCTTGAAATTATATAGTAAAAAAAAAAAAAAGAAATAAAAACTGAATAAGCTTTCAATATATTAAGAAAAAATAATAGAGCATACGTACACCTTCTGCACAAAAAAAAATAATAATAGAAAAGTGGAGAAAAGTGGTATTAATCATAACTCCAAATCCAAATTCCAATAAAATGGCTTTTCTGATATGAGGTTTAAGGTTTATTTTGAACATCAGCATGTTGCTTCTCTAGAATTTTAAAAGCGCCCTTTCTCAGAATTACTGTCTTCTAGTATAGATCAGTAAATTGTAGAATAAATATATGGCCTCCTTTCCCACATTGCTCTTTTATGGCTTCTACCTTTACTAGAAATTTTCACTGTAACTACTATTTGAGGTTCAACATACATAAAATACACCTAATATTATTCGATGTTTTTGATTTTTACCCCTGGGATGCTATGTTCTACGTGAAGACCATCTGTATTGGGTTTACACATCTAGGCTATGGTAGCAAGGAGTGCTGCCAGGGTGACCTCTGTGAGAAGTGACTGCCACCACTTTGGATAAGAGCTACTTCCAGCAAACTCATAAAGGGAACCACCATGACCTTATCACTGGTGTTGACTCTGATACAAGAATTAAGAAAAGGTAAAAAATGCTGCTCAGCAGTTGTGCAAAACAAGAGTGAGAAACAGCCCTACAGGCACACAAGTCAGTGCAGGAGGGCAAGAGGATCTCTAGGTGCAGAACAGAAGCTCTCTGAAGCCCAGGGCAGGCTCATGGAGGAGCAAGCTTTCCCTCCACAGCCCATGGGCACTGTATGGAGCAGATCTCCATTCAACTCATTCAAAAATAGCTTTGCAGATAATGGATGCAATGGTCCTTGAGGACAGCAAGGTGACCATGAACCAGCAGTGTGCCCTTACAGCAGAGAAGGAAAACAACATCCTGGCTTGCATGAAGAATAGTGTTGCCAGTAGGTTGTCTGAGGTGATCCTTCCTCTCTATTCAGCACCAGTGAGACACAGCAGGAGTGTAAGGATTAGTTCTCTAGTAAATGAGAAATGGAGCTACTGAAGTGAGCCCAGTGAATGGCCACTAAGATGATTAACAGCCTGGAGCATCTTTTATGTGAGGAGTGGCTCAGAGAATTTAGACTGTTCAACCTGGAGAGGGGAAGGCTAAGTAGGGACCTTACTAATGTATAAAATTTACCTGATGAGAGGGAGTGAGGATGAAGAGCCAGACACTTTTCATTGGTGCCCAGTGATCAGAAAAGAGGCAATGAACACAAACTGAAATACAGGAAATTCTCTTTACATATAAGAAAAGCTTTTTTACCTTGTGAATGGTAACACACTTGAAGTGGTAGTCCAGAGGGACTGTGGAGTCTCTATCGTTGCAGATATTTAAAATCCAACCTGAACAAACCCTGAGCAAAACTTTGCTTTGAGTAGAAGAGTTCGACTAGATGATCTCCAAAGCTCTATTACAACCTTGGCTATTCTGTGATTCTGACATTTTCAACAAGGTAATATTTCTCTGCAGTATTTTACAAGTGAAATACCATGTTGATATGAAAATCCGGATTATAGATAAAGAAATTTCTGTTTTTATCATCAACCAATGTTGCTAACTGGTACCCATGACTTCTATCACTAACTTCCACTTTCAAGCAAACTGCCATTCTGAATTAATTCATTACTCTCTTGTACTTATTGGAATATTATTTGGCATTACATCGTACTTATTTTTTTTATAAATTACATGGCAAAACAAGCAAAACTTCATCAGACTTCTGCTGTACTTCACTTCTTTGCCACCTCATTCCTTTCACATATTTTTTAATGGACATTACTCAGTGCAATTTATCACAAGGAGCACTAAAGACAGAATATTTTTTCTTTAAATTGGTTGCATTCTTGAAACATAAGCACAGAAAACGAATGTGTTAGTTTGTACAAAACATGAAATATTCAGATAAATACTTGAAAAAGGATTTTATAATTAATTATAAAAGATTGATAAAGAAGAGAAACTGAGTGGGCTGCTGGTAGGAGTGATATGCTAAGGAATACCAATTAGTCAAAAATGTCTTGATTTGGTTCATTGAAATATTTCTGAATATAGCTATATTACTTCTAGTGAGTCTGACAGTACAATCAATATATATTACCTAGAAATCTGCTTCTTATGCATGAGTGTAAAACATAGAAAATAGAACTCTGTAGAAAGATAAGTGCCCTGGTTACAACTGAGTCAGCATTGATGATGAAACCAGGACAATGAGAAAAATAGACAATAACACAAATATTAGTGGGAAACTTACCTTGCCTACATACTGATAATCAGATCCTGTGTACTCCTCTAAAAGGAAAAACTGGTTCCACATCCAGCCTCGCTTCTGACGGTGAAGTGCTTTTCCATCACTCCCTGATGTACGTCCCACGAAACCTTTAGGTCTGAGATCAGGAGTCCTTCTGAACAGCATTTCTGTGCGGCAGGGATGCAGCAGCCACATCCAGAGCAGTAGAAGTAACAGAACTTGCTGTATTGTCATAATTATCCACTACTGATACTGTTTGAGCTGGTCAGCAATGGAGTCTACAGTTTTGTTTTTCCTGATTTGTTTCTATGTTTCTAGTTCTTGATGTAGCCAAGCCCCTTACAGCAACTCATCTCTGAACTGCACATAGTAACCAGATCCTGAAAGCAGAGAAGAGACAGTGTAAGTTGGAATATATTTACTCACAAGTTTCCAACATCCTCCGCTACCCTGCAGATCAAAAAAAGTTGTGACATGGAAAGCTACTTGGTTAGGAATCTGAACGCTATCTTGCAAGAGGGGAACACTGCAAATATGCTTCTTCCTGAGAAGGAACAAGTGTATACTCAGATGATAAATTTCCCCATTAAAACCTTACAATTTAGATACTTTTAAGAATGTTTATTATATGGACGGGAGTATCATTACTACTGGAACATACACATTAAATACTGCAGTCTTTACTTCAGATGTTTTCCACCTGATTTGATTTACAAGATTTCCGGTGTTTTATTAATCTTGCTATCAAGAGGACTGAAAAGTTAACAGAAAGTAGTTTCAGAAATGAGCAAATGGTAAAACTCCGGTTCTCCAGGGTGTTTTAAATGGCAAAAGAGAACATCATATGCATCAGAAATAATACAACATGACAAGAAGCAAACTTTTAAGTACAAGTTCTTGAGGTGATATTACAGTACGTAGAGAGGTGCAAACTTTCCTTTAAAATGTAGAAAACATTTCAAAAAATTAAGGCCTGTTGTGGAAGTATCCTGAATAATTTTAATTTTGCAAAATAGTGAAATAAATCTTATCCAGGGAAGTGTTATAGCAGAGGAAA
This sequence comes from Gallus gallus, assembly GCF_016699485.2. Taxonomy (NCBI): domain Eukaryota; kingdom Metazoa; phylum Chordata; class Aves; order Galliformes; family Phasianidae; genus Gallus; species Gallus gallus. Next base: position 71,870,955 of record NC_052533.1, on the reverse strand, counting down.
GACAATCTCCTAAATCATCTTTGCTTTGTCTCCACTTTTTTTTCTTCATTTTTGAAGGTTTTCCTTCTTCTAACAGTGTCATGATATATCATTTTAGCAAGACTGGCATTTAAAGAGTAGTGCTTTTTGCTAGTGAGATCGTTTGATGATTACTTCCTTCAGGACCTCATAAAAATTATGGTTTGCCTTCTTACTAGGATATATTTTCTGCAAATTTTAATAAGCTTTTAATCAGGGTGGTTTTTTTTGTTTTGTTTTGTTCTGTTTTGTTTTTCTTACACACCCACAGAAAATCAAATTTATGGACAGGATGACTGGATTTACAGTATGCTGTATACTCCTCCAAATTTCGTAGAAAAGGTCAACTGGTAAAAACCCTGGGTTGTTTTTTAATCCTCTTTTCTGTTTTTGATAGATCAGTAACGTTGCACAGCCGTCCCATGTGTTCTCTCATTTAAATAGCACTACACCCTAGCCAGATATCACCTTAAATATTTTATTGTTCAAATTAGAACAATGTAAAAATTTCAGACATTCTTTGGTATTTGGTTTTGATATTAATGTGGTATGTAATACATTTCCACTAGGGCCGTGATGATTTTATTAAAGAGTTTACAGCAACCTGTCAGGGATTTGAAGTGCAAAGCTTATAAAAAGGTAATGGTTTCTTATAGGTAAAATAATGTGTGCTTTAGTGAACTAATGACTGAACAGATTCAGTTGAGGAACCATCTTTTATCTTCAGAGTTATGTTATATGTGGAGAACATTTTCACCTCTCCTCCAAGAAGACTCTGTAACCTGTCACAGCCACCATTTTCAAGGACTTCAGCCCCAAGGTTGTCCCCAGTAACTAATAAGCAATCATTTTTGTCTAAATAAAGAACAGATTATGTATCCTATCATTTACCTCTTCTTCTTTTCTCATAAGTCTTTGATAAAATTTACTTTATTTTTGACTTTGAACATTATTCAAAACAAGGAGTCTAAAGTATGCCACTGATAACATATGTCAAATCGTATCATAATCCCAGAATCATAAAATCCTAGAATTATTTGGGTTGGAAGGAACCTTTAAGTTCACCTAGTTCCAACCCTCCTGCTATAGCATAGGACACCTCCCCCTAGACCAGGTTGCTCACAGCCCTATCCGGGCTGGCCTTGAATGCTTCCAGGGAGAGGGCATTCACAACCTCACTGGGCAACTTGTTACAGTGTCTCACCACTCTAACAGTAAAGAATTTCTTTCTGCTATCTAGTCTAAATCTTCTATCTTCCAGTTTAAAGCCATTAACATGTACAAACTGAATTTGTGGTTGTCATGGTTTTGTAAATTTGCTATTGGTATTCCACATCATAACATCATGGACAAAAGAGAAGAACTACGTATCCCAGAGGACCTCACGGTCAGAGAAGGAAGATACATCACAGAAGATACATCATCTGGTTGTGTGGGGTCTTTTTCACTTTCACTTGCTGCCAGGGAGAGGAGTGGGTATGCTTCCAAGCCGTGCGCTTTCATCTAGTAGGGCTTTCGGTTTCAGAAACTCTCTCTCTCTCTCTCTTTCTCTCTCTCTCATTTCATTTGATTTATTATCCTCACATCCAGTTAGATTGTATTATATCGTGTCATCTTGCATTCCAACATTGTAGTTAGTAAAATAAGTTATCCTTCTTAGATCATTGCCTCTGCTCCTTTTTTTTTCGGGAAGCCAGGGGGGTCCGCGAGCCTACTGCCCCCCTGTCACAGGCACAGATCTATCTAGATAACTCCGTGACAGTGGTCCTTCACCTTGGAAATTATTTATCACAACTCATATTTACATTCTTTTGAAACAAAGGTATAATGAGTGAGAAACTATGATTCATTCTCAGAAACTTATAAAAGTTTCTTTGCAAAGACCATAGGAATTTCAAACTTGAAATTAGCTTTTCAGGATTTTATTAGTTTCTGTAAAAAATTGGAAAGGTATTGTTTTTGTTTTGTTTTGTTTTGTTTTGCTTTGCTTTTGAAAAGGAGATATAGTAGTTTCTTTTTTGAGTGTTGTTTTTTTCTTTTTTTCTTTTTTCTTTTTGTTCTTTTTCCTCTTCTTATTGTCATCCCTATATATAATCCACTATTCACACATTATTATTTGATGTAGAAGTGTTGTTAAATTTCTCTTGGGAAATAATGTTTCAGTATTAGAGGCTGTTATTGAATTTCCTTCTTTTTAAATTAGGTCAGCAGAATGAAAGCTCAGATGAAATTTGTTAAAGTTACAGAAGTAGCTAATGTACACAGACTTGGCGAGCATGGCTGCTTAATGGATGTATGTACCAGTAAGGTTTTTTTTTCCCCTCCTTTGAGACTCTTGTTGGAGTTCAGCATCCTGCCCTAAATGTTTAACAGTCACCTACACTAAAGCAATAACAGCTATCTTTAAAAATAACAAAACAAACAATAACCCTCACATTTTTCAAAGAGCAGTGAATAGGCAGAAAGTCATTAAATAAAAAACACTGGGGAAAAAAAAAAAAAAGTAACTTTTAAAGAGAACTAAATACAGGAAACCTTTTAATATGCAAGTACAGAAAACAAACAGAAGTCCCAGATCTGTAATTCATTACCTGTTTGATTTATGTGATATATTGCCAGAACTAGAGCAGTCAATACAGGAAGATAAATATATAATGTTTCAAAATTCCCTGCAAATTTCTTTTTTAAAACGTCTAAATTTTTGTGAAATTTGTAACCTAAAGAGTGTCTGAAAACACAGCAGTATGCTTTTCTGGCTTCAACTAATTTTTTACAATAGTGCAATAGTCTTAAAAAGCATTAAATTATTTTAGATCAAATTATTTAACCAGTTTATCTCCTCACATCTATCTTTCTTTTTCCAAAGGATGACTTCTCCATTTCTCCCACAATAGAAATTAAACAAAGAAAAGTAAAAAGACTCCAAAATTTAAATCTTTTAAAAAAATATACCAAATATATATCAAAACTTTGAATGTAACATGTCTCTAAATTGTATTAAATATATACTGAGAAAAACTGCTCTACCTTGTTTCTGTTTATACAGGTTTCTGTTTGGAGTTTATTTATTATTATTATTAAGAATATACAGTGTGAAAGAGTTGGATCAATCACTGGCAAAGCTATTAATTTTTTAACATTTAGCTTTCAGCTAATAATTTAAAAATGGTTAGGAAGCTTTTACTTTCCACAGAGTAATCACACTGCATTCAGGTATAATTTCCTCAAAATTTGAAAAACACTATGTTTTGTTTACTCAGTCATGAAAACCATTTAATTATACGAAAAACATATTTCATTTCACTTGAAACTCATGAGATTTAATAGATAAACAAAATAGGACATTAATACCTTAAATTGATGTATTAACAGAAACATTCTGAAACATTTCAGATAGCTGGTCTGAAGACATTTATGCACTGCCCTTTCTGTTCTCTGCATTTCAGTTTCTGTTCTGTTCAGTTTCATTTCTCTGTTTCAGTTGGGAGTCATGTAGTCAGCATCTCTAATCTTGTTTTTTAGCCATTCTTTTTTCTGTCTTTTTATAAAAGGAAAACCCTTTAAAAACTGAAAATGCATTGCAACAAATTAGGTTAAACTACACTGGAATTTCATGAGAACAATTTTTAATTTTATTACAGTGGAACAAGGTGTAACATACTCTGGTTTTATTTTCTTCTTGTGCTGCAGAGGTGACACCAATAGAGCTGTTCCTATATATGTTCACAGTGAGAAACATTTCATATTTTCCACTTTATTTCTTGTAATCTTTGTTCTCATTCCAGCCACCACTACAGAGCTACCAGCACAAGCTACAGACCTTTAAAAGTGAAGAAAAAGCCCCATTTTTTTTGGTTAGCCTTGAAAGAGCATACTTTTGTTGTAACAATTTTTGACATGCCTTTATTAAAATGGGAAAGAAAATTCTAATGCTGTAGAAGCAAGTACTTGAAAAACATACCTTTGCAAGAGACTTTTCAAAATACAACAAAGTGTTTATCTCTGGAGGTGTAACTTACAAGTATAATTGATCCCTTAAGGGAAGAAGACGACAATATTTCATAAAGGTGTTTTAAGAGTACTTGAAGCAAATAAATAAGTTATTTCAAATGATCAATTCTTAATGGATTCTAATCTCATCATTCCTTTTATTATAGATTTATGTTCTTTTCTTTGTCTATTATATCCCAATTAAGTAATCTAAAGCTGTTCACAGTATAATTGCCTGGTTCTGAACTAAGGAGATAATTGGTAAATTGTCAATAAGCTGCACATTTTGTAGCCTCCAGCAGAACACTTAAACAGTGCACTGACCACCTTGCAGTTATTAAATTATAACATGAATTTGCAAAGTAGTTAGCTGTACCTTTGACCTTTAGAACTTAATCATCTTTATGAAGTCCTGCAATACTTGATACACTTAGGATTTTGAATTTGAGTATTCATAGTCTGATGCTAAACTAAAAAAAAGAACTGACTTTTCTGGAATTATGTAATTTAATTAGCTATAGTAATCCTATTTTGCAATATCTTCAAAGTTATTTCACTGAAATGTAACATTCTTATGTTATTTTCATAGTTCACAGGGAGAATGACAGAAAAAAAAAGGAGAGGAAACAAATGAAAAGGAAATACTGAGCACTATAACTTTTCCTACAAAAGTTAATCAATATTATAGTCATGAATGATTTCATAGACTTAAACCTTATGTCTTATTTTTAATCATGTGTACATATAATTGTGTCACTCCAAAAATAATGCCTCTACTTATTTCCATGAAAACTACAACAGACACAAAAACCACAATAACATAACATTATTTGACAGAGTACATTCTCAGATACAAAGCATTAGTTTTCAATGTAGTCATCACCATTAGCTACGCATTTTTACCAGTGCTGAACAAGAGACTGCATGCTGCACTCGTACAAATTTGCACCAGCAGAGGTGACCCACTGTTGTTGTTGCCACTGTTGAAATGCACCACACTCACCTCACTGTGCCCTCCATAATGCTTTTCAATAATCCACTATTTGGTCTTCATAAATGCTCAGCAAGTGTTGATGAATGTCAAGGGGTGCCACTTTTTCCACATGGAGGAATTAAATGACACACCTTTGCTTCATATGCACTTCCACATCAGACACCATTCTGTCAGATTGCCCTTTTGCTGCCATCTGTCACATGGCAACAAAATGTACTGGAATACTGGTGGGAAAGTTCAACTTCTAATGTCATATCACCAGCATCTGTCTCTGATGTTATGGGCAAACATAATAAAATAGGAGGCATTATTTTCAGCCCTTGTACATGTACTGATTTTGAAGCAGAAAGGTAAAGATTCTGCCTTCCACTGTTAGGTCAGTAAATGGTGGCAACATGCTGACAATTCTCTGCAATTCTTCCCTGTTCCTGAGGAAGACAAAAACCCAGTCTTAGAACACAGTGGGATGTTGCAAGAAGAAGCAGAATAACGGAGAAAAGGCAGATTGTGCAAAATATTCTTGCATAACAATTCTGACTGTTTATTAGTGAGGCTTTTGTGTGATACTCTGATATCTAACAGTAAGTCATCTCTCTCTATATATGATATTATCATTTTGTTTCCACAACAAGACCTCAAGAGTAGCATACTATTATGATGAATCAAAATTTAATATTGACTCTTTTGCTTTTGTTCTTATTTGATGGGGAAGTTTTTATATGCAGCAATGACAAAAATGGTAACTGACTTGTGTGTAATCAGAAGTTAAATCAATCACTTCTGCCAGGTGCCCACAGCATCTCATTTCTTGTTGCATCCTGTTCTCACTTCTAGATGCTTCTATCATACCTGATTATACAGACTGAGGGAACTTACACAGCTCTTGATAGCTATCTGGTGCTTTTCTGCATAAGTCAGATGAAAATTAGAGAGCTTACTTATAATTTTCATGACAATTATCAGAAAAAAAATATATATTCCCCCCTAAATCTAATGAGTTTCTATGAACAGTGCTGGATATTATTTTTAAAATATAACAATAATAATAATAATAATAAAGTGGAAAGGTCATACTAGATTGTATAACATAGGAGAAAACTGAATATACACAGGTCTGGAGAATATAATTGAGGCATAGAGGTATAGTATGTCTGAACAATCTCAATACTGTGGATTGTTCTATCACTCATCTTCTAAATAATGAAAGAAAACTCACATAGAGGAAACAAAAATATATGAACAGAATTACTATTTTAAAGTATTAAATTATCCTTTCTCTCCACTTAGAGAATGACTCATTTAAAATGACCATTTTTAACATCATGGTACCAATATGAAAATGATTAGAAATGAGGCTGGCAAAAAAGTGTTTATGAAAAAAAGAAAAAAGAAAAAAGTTGAGGAGAGAATAACTGCATCTATTTGCCTAACACTTAAGATTAAAAAATAAAAAATAAAAATAAAAAATAAAGGAGAAAGTGGTGAGACTGTAGTTTTCAGAATCAGAAACAGTGTAACAGTGTTGAAAATAAGAGATTACTCTAATTGTCCATCACAGCTAGTATAAGCAATTTATTTCAATTACAGTGATTTAGGTTAAACATTGAGAAACCCAAGAGTAATCAGCAGCTGAAATGAGGTGGGACTGAAGCTTGAAAAGAGCAAGCTAAGTGGGCTGCTTTCAGGAATGGGTTACATACAGCTAGTGTGAGCAGAGCGTTTGCCTAAGTCCTTTTTTAGCTCTGTCCTGTAGAAATCCATCCCATAATTTTCCATATCATTATTTCTGATTATGTGTTCCTTCAGTCACCAGTGGCCACCCTATTCTCCTAAATATGAATGTATATTATTCAGATCAGCTCAGTCATATTCTTTCCCATTTATTCAATTTCATCTCAAAACCAATTGCAGAGTTCCTGTTTTCTGTTGAAATCAACTTTGATTATTCTGTTTTCCAGCCAGTGTAACACACAGTTCCACATAAATTGACACAGTACTTGTCACATAAGTCCCTTCTATTTAAGTAAGGTCTGAGCTGGTCTTCCATGACTCTATCCATAGTGTTTTGGAGTCACATTTATGCTACTAACTGTCTGCTATATTCTCCTAGCTTGGAAGTGAATTTTTAGCTCTTTCTTACTCTTTCCTGTCTTCATCCTGTGTTTTTCCTAAATGCTTATCCTCATTATGTTTAACAATGGCCATGCTATCTTTTAAAATATCTACATCCCATGCTTTGCAGATTCCTTTTATAAAGGCAGACCTCTACTTCATCTACCAAATAAACAACAACAAAAATAATCAAACAAAAAGCAGTTATGGGTTTTAGTATTTGATTGTACTTTCCTTTCTTTCTTCCCTTGTTTACTTAATAAAAAATCACTGTTCTGATATTTAGCATGTATGATAGGGAAAAAAGAAGAGACTGCTGGTATAGTAGAGGAGAATATAGCACTGTAATATGGATACAAGAGCAAGTACTGAAGAGTATAATAAATAGAATTTGTAAATATCACAATTTCTTACTCAACTTGGTCCACCTTTCATAGGCTATGATTTTTTTATTTTATTTTTTAATAAAAAGATCAGAAAATTCTGTTTGGATGTGGTAAAGAGCCAAAAATGAGAGACTACCGAATATCTAGACCTGGGGACTTAATATTCTTTCTCTCTATCCTGAAGGGTTTTCCTGAATTGAATGAATTGTAATGAATAAATGCTAAATGGTTACAAAAAATACAGGCTTTTCCTTCAGGGCAGGTGGAGTTTTAAATTTCTTAGTCTTTGCTGGCCAGTGCTTTCACCTGCTGGCAAACTATCAGCTTTATTAGAGAAATACAATAAGCACAGAAGCGTGCCAAATATCTAAAAACTCACCATAATCTCATCAGGAGTTTATATCTTCAGCTCAGGCTGAAACCTTACAGCTTCAGAGAGCACAGGCGGTTCACTAAAGCATAAAGAATTGGGGCACTGAGAGATCGTGCCTGCTTAGAAAACTGTATAATTTAATAAAGTGTTCATTGATGTCTACACAGTGGCTCCTCAAACTTGTGTTACTGCCTGTGCCTGAAGCATGGATAGTCCCATTCCTCCTAATTAGATGATAGCGGGAGGATTACATTCTCTCTTAGCAGACAGGAAGAAATGGAAACAACCATTTTTCATGGAAACTCACATCTGAAATTTAAGAAAGAATAACAATAAGGAAACTAGTTCAGTCATATCTATGTATCTCTCAAATTTATTAGAATAAAAGCATTAATATTGAAAAATGTAGCTTAATATTCACAAATCTTGGAAATGATGCATGACATTACAAAATATTTATTGAATGGCAAGAAGATATAATTGCAGTGCATTTGAAAATTTGAAAACTTAAGCTACTTTTAACTTGTGTTCAATTAATTTTTTTAATACATTAAGAAGTTCTACTGTGTTCTTTTTTTCTGTTTAAACAGCAAATTAAAAGTTACATTGTGAGTTGACAGATTTTGGGGCCTGGAGTGAAGTTGTGAAGAAGAAAGTTGGTATTGGTATTGTCTTCTATAATACTAATTTCCTCTGGTTTGATAAAATTATCATAATTTAATCATCATCAGTGAGTCAGAATTATGGACTATGTTTTATAATTAGTTTGGAAATTGTATTGTGCTATTCTATGGTGAGAAACCAATGTTAAGAATATACCTCATATGTGTATATTTTATAATAATCTGTGCCTAACATTATACCATCTACTGTATTGACATAATGTGAATAACATCAAGAAGATGAAGCACTGTACATCAGGTGTTCCATGGAGGCAATGTAATAATTTTATATTGTCTATGCAATGTGAAGTTATTGGCTGTACAATCTACATGTGATGATGCCAGTTAATCAGAAGATCACATTCTATTTTTTGCTCCAAATAGTCCTTTCTTTAGATCAAAATACAACAGGTTGAACCATCATCTTTTCAAAATTGGCTTGGCACCAGCATTAACTGAAGATCTCTAATTCACGTAATAAAAATGACCCATTTTTTTTCCATCTCTTAAGAATGTGTTCTGACTAATTTTGGAAGTAGATACCTCCTCCTAAGTGGCACAACACTCTCACAACAGGGCACCAGAATTGGGCATGACAAATTGCTGAATGGCGTAGTTCAATTAGGGAACTTCAGTGATGAGGAAAATTTCTCATAAGAATGCCTCTAACTATTTTGTAACTCCACCAGCCCTGCACTTACATGGACACTCAGACAGCTCTTCCCAGTCAGTCAGTAAATACCCCTTATGCATCCCCTAACACTGCTACATGTGAATATATAGGTAGATACTAATCAGGTATATAAAATTATGCATATTCTGACACAGGGCACCACATTTGTGTCATGACTGTCTTGAATTCAAGTCTTTTGCAATATCTGAATATGTGTTACACAATCTCTTTTACCATCTCAGTCTCCAAGGCAAGAAATGTTTGTTAGGTTAACAGCACATTCAGTTGGATCAGCAGCACTGCAGAAAAAGAGATATAGTTGTGGCTTTCAGAAACATTCTTGGAGGAAATCTGATGAACTTTTATGCATAGTACAGTTTGTGTTTTTTTTTTTTTTTAATGTCTTTCATGGTTGATGGTTATATAGAGAGATGTTGATCTGCTGGTTATTTATACTGTGTTTGATGGTTATGTTTTAGGATGTTGACCATAGCACCTGAGAAAATGATAATGTATTCCAGAGATAATGTAATGAGAGTTACTGAATTTGTGGCAAAAGCCAGAATGGAAACCACTTTTCCAGTCCTGATGTCATCATACATGTAGAATACTGCTTTACAAAACTAATACTTAAAAGTATTTCTTCATGAAAGAAAAAAAAATAATAAAAACATACTGAAGAACACTTGGGATATCTAGCTCAGTAATATGAAAAGGAACTATTCCCAGCAAAAACACTCCTGTAGAAAATCAGATCACTGACTTCTACATGTGCTTTTCACCACAATGTAATATATTTCACACACTGTGCTGTACACTTTTTGCTAATTACGAAGATGGAAATTGCAACCACTATGCACTAGAATAAACTTTCAGATGCAGAAGGGCTACCTCCAATTGCCGCAGGAGACACTTTTTTTTTTTTTTCCCAAAACAGTCATTCCATCTTTGACCATTTACCTCCAGTTTTCAAGGGAAATCAACAAAATACCTTTCAAAGACATAACTGGAACTAAACTTCAAAATTTAACTGGAAGCAAAAAACAACAGACTCAAATAAATTTCTGATTTTAATAGAAATTTTTAGTCTTTCTCTTCTTCTTTCCTCCTAATCTTTGTATATCCACAGGTTATAAACTACCTAACTCTCTCTTTCCTCAACTTGTGTTTAGTTTTTGAGTCTATTGTTTCTATTTGAGATCTAAAAAATTGAATCCTTGAAAGAATGTAATCTTTTTCCAAATGCATCCAGAAAAGCTCATAAAGTATATTGTCTTCATCCAAAAACCTATACCTCATCTGTAAATCCTTGGATTATTACAGTTACAGCAATACTAACAGTCCTTATTGCATTCATTATTGCACCGCCCAAGATGCAGAGGAGGAATATGCTTTTTTTCTCTATTACTCTACAGTAGATGATGTAACATTGTTATTCTAATCTTCTGTTGTAGTCTGTATGACAAAGAAACTCAGGTGAAGACATACTAAGTGATCACCCAAGACTGCAGAGGAAGTATGTGATGGACAACAAGGCAAATTGGTTTTTTGAAGTTTCAAAGTACAGTACTCTAGTGAACCTCATAAGGTTCAATAAATTCAAGTGCAAGAACTTGCATCTGGGTTGTGCCACCCCCACTGTCAATACAAGCTTGGAGATCTAAGGATAGAGCACAGCCCTGACAAAAAAGACTTGCAAGTACTAGCAGATGGCAAGCTGGACATAAGCCAGCAGTACGCCCTCACAGTCCAGAAACCCAACCATACCCTGGGCTGCATCAAAAGAAAGGTGGCCAGCAGGTAGAGGGAGGCGATCCTGCCCCTCTGCTTTGTGCTGGTGAGACCTCACCTGGAGAACTGCATCCAGATGTGGAGTCCTCAGTACAGATGAGATATGGATGTGTTGGTGAGTGTCCAGAGAAGGGACACAAAAATGATCTGAGGGATGGAAGTGTTTCCCTGTGAGGACAGGCTAAGAGTGCTGGGGCTCTTCAGCCTGGAGAAGAGAGGCTTTGGGGAGACCTGTTAGCAGCATTTCAGCATCTAAAACGAGGCTATAAAAAAAGAAGGGGACAGACTCTTTAAAGGGATTTGTTGTAATAAGACAAGAAGGAACAGTTTCAAACTAAAAGAGAGAAGAATTCTATTGTATGTAAAGAAAAAGATTTTTACAATAAGGGTAGTGAGGCACCGGCACATGTTGCCCAGAGAGGTGATGGATGTCCCATACTTGGAGACATTCGAGGTCAGGCTGGACCTGATGTAGCTGTAGATGTCCTTGTTCATTGCAAGAGAGCTGGACTAGATGACTTCTAAGGGTCCTTTCTAAATCAAACAATCCTACAACTCTATGATTCTACTGAATAGTCTTCCATTTATCCTCCTCGGCCAGGCTTCTATTTTTTATCCTACACTTACCTACCCTGTTTTAAATCTGTTTGATGAGATCTTCAAGTTTATGAATTGTAATGAATATAGCCAAGTGAAATAATTCTGCTGCTCAGTGAGGGGTTGTGTCTGCAGACAAAACTATTAAGTACTCCTCTATAGGATAAATCTATGTACCAAAGAGCTATAAATACACTTGAATTACTATATTATTATTATTAAGTTGCATAACTTAATAGAGCACTGATGTAACTGAGTGTGGTTTGATGAGCAAATAGATAATGGAATAACAAGCGTATAGTTAATTATCTATAGCAAGTCTAATAATCATAGAATCATAGAATCATAGAATTGCTAAGGTTGGAAAAGACCCACAGGATCATCCCCTCTAACCATTTGCACTTCACCAATGTTTCTCACTAAACCATGTCCCTCAACACAACATCCAAACGCTCTTTGAACACCTCCAGGCTCGGTGACTCCACCACCTCTCTGGGCAGCCCATTCCAGGGCCTGACCACTCTTTCAGAGAAGTAGTATTTCCTGACGTCCAGCCTGAACCTTCCCTGGTGCAGCTTGAAGCCATTCCCTCTAGTCCTATCACTAGTCACCTAAGAGAAGAGTCTGACCCCCAGCTCACTACAACCTCCCTTCAGGTAGTTATAGAGTGCAATAAGGTCTCCCCTGAGCCTCCTCTTCTCTAGACTGAACAATCCCAGCTCCTTCAGCCGCTCTTCATAAGGCTTGTGCTCCACACCCCTCACCAGCTTTGTTGCCCTCCTCTGGACACGCTCCAGGGCCTCGATGTCTTTCTTACAGTGAGGGGCCCAAAACTGGACACAGTACTCAAGGTGTGGCCTCACCAGTTGCAGAGTACGGGGGGACAATTACTTCCCTGTTCCTGCTGGCCACACTATTTCTGATACAAGCCAGGATGCCATTGGCCTTCTTGGCTACCTGGGCACACTGCTGGCTCATGTTCAGTCTAGCGTCAGTCAACACCCCCAGGTCCATTTCCTCTACACAGTCTTCCAGCCTCTCTGCCCCAAGCCTGTAGCGTTGCCTGGGGTTGTTGTGGCCAAAGCGCAGGACCCGGCATTTGGTCTTGTTGAATCCCATCCCACTGACTTCAGCCCAGCTATCCAACCTATCCAAATCCCTCTGTAAGGCCTCGCTACCCTCAGGCAGATCAACACTTCCAACCAGCTTGGTGTCATCTGCAAACTTACTGAGGGTGCACTCAATACTCTCATCCAGGTCATCAATAAAGATATTAAACAGGACAGGCCCCAGCACTGACCCGTGGGGAACACCACTCGTGACCGGTCGCCTGCTGGATTTAACTCCATTCACCACCACTCTCTGGGCCCGGCCCACCAGCCAGTTCCTTACCCAGCCAAGAGTGTATCTGTTCAAGCCACGAACTGCCAGCTTCTGCAGGAGAATACTGTGGGAGACAGTGTCAAAGTCTTTGCTGAAATCTAGGTAGACTACATCAACAGCCTTTCCCTTATCCACCAGATGGGTCACTAGATCATAGAAGGAGATCAGGTTGGTCAAGCAGGACCTACCCTTCGTGAACCCATGCTGGCTAGGCCTGATCCCCCGGTTGTCCCGCACATGCTGCGTGATCTCCCTCAAGACAATCTGCTCCATAATCTTCCCCGGCACCGAGGTCAAGCTAACAGGCCTGTAGTTCCATGGATCCTCCCTGCAACCCTTCTTGTAGATTGGAGTCACATTGGCAAGCCTCCAGTCTTCTGGGACCTCACCCGTCAACAAGGAGCAATGATAGATGATGGAAAGCGGCTCAGCTATCTCCTCCACCAGTTCCCTCAGCACTCTCGGGTGAATCTCATCTGGTCCCATAATGTTTTAGAAATGGTCCCATAATGGTCCCATAATGTTTTAGAAAAGGTATCTATGCTATTATGAGAGAGGATACACACACCAGAAAGTGTCCATATGTGTATAAAATAACACTTGCTACTGGCTGTCATTAAAATTTGTCAGATTGCAGATAAAAAGATGAAGGTGGTGATCTATTGAAGCACGAATAATAAGGACTGATAATTAATAGGGTAATTAAAATAATGTTTAAGAAACTGATAAATTGACATACAAGACAGACCTTACTCTCTCTAAGGAAGCTACTCAAACTGAAATTGTTTAAACAGTTTTTGGTTACCAGTACATAGAAAGGATTTACTATCTCAGTTTCAGTCTGCCAAATAAAGAAACCTATGCATCAAATGAAATATTGAGCAAAGTTCTGTGGTTAAGCATGAGCAGCACATATCTTCAAAAGATGTGAGATCTGAGAGAATTTCAGGAAGCCAATTGTGATAAGTGCAAGAGCAGTTGTCAATGGAGAATGAACAGCTAAACAATGCCTTTACTGGCAAACAAGACAAAGTGGAGACTGAGATAAAGAAGGACTGTAGAGAATCAGCACCCTTAACTTCCTTTTCTCCTCCCCAACTCCCAGTCCTCACTTAGCAAGTAAGGAAGCAACAACATCATGCAGTACAGCATGAAGATATTACAGAATAGAGTAAGAAAGCAATCAAGAGAGTAGCTCTGAATTATGGTAAACTTTAAAAGGAATGCTCATCTCATATTTGTATGTGTGCATACTTACGCTTTACCTTGGGAAGTAAAGATCTTCCAGTGCAAGTGAAAACCAGTATTTCAGAGATTGGACTAAACAAAGCCTGGCATTTTATTTGTTCTTAAGAGAGCTAGGAAAGGAAAGTTACTGATTTCCCACACTTTGGCAATGACCTGAGATGTTTTCTGGTGGTCTGCACAGGCTGCCTTGAAAAAGGAAAAATGACAGACCTTAATAAAAGTCTACCAGATCCGAGGCTTTGATTTCAAATGTCAAATGCGTTGGCTTGAGCAAGAGTGTGTTTAAAAAAAAGAAAAGAAAAAAAAAAGTTTTACTTATGTTATTTTCCCCAGTTTATCACATATAAAAGAAAGGAGCCTTTGTTTAAAAAGCTCTTTCTTTTCCCCCAGCATATTTTCTCTCCAAAGTGTGACTTCATTAACTCCAAAACCATTCACAAATTTTATACAGATGGCAGCTAATCAGGCAGAGATGTTAACTGAGGCCATTCATCTCCAGGAGACTATGCTGATCACCAGGTCTTAGAATCTTCACAATGAAATAATTCAATGGTGTGTAGGCTTTTTAAATAACTAATGAAACACAGAGAAAAAAAATATAATCATAAGGGAGTGACAGTCACCTAGTAGCCATTCTATTCAAGAGGGCCTCAGAGGAAGAAAAATCAAAGCCAGGAAGAATATTATATTATAGTTGTTAATCTGTGTTCTGGCAACATTTCACTGCTCCTTCTTTCTGCTTGTAACACCAACTAGTTTGTCTAGAACAACGTAAAAATACCACAAAAGACAAAAAACAAAACCCCCCCAAAAAACAGAATAATATGACGTTTTCATCACTATTTTCCAAGGCACTAACGCATTTTGGAAACATAATTTGAGGCTTGCAATATCTGATTTCCCATTTATCCATCACAGATAATTCCAGTGGCCATGAATTTCAGGCTATGTTTGCTTTAATTAGGAATTTGAAAAGTGAAGCACTCTAAACAGTTGGACACTTGAATAAATTGGTGACGATCCTTCTGACAAAAAAGACTTTCCTTTTTTTTTTTTTCTTTTTTTTTCTTTTTTTTTTTTTTTTTCCTGATTTCACCTCTTTCTAGTGGTCACTGGAGACCTGAAGCAATGATAGCTTTGAAGCAACACACTATTAAACTCTTCGACAGTAGCTAACAGAATATACTTTTTATTTTACACTGTTTTTTAAGTTGTATTTTTTGTTGTTTTTTTACTAAATGATAGAGTACCATTTGCACACTAAATTAAACTTTCTTTTGTGCCATTCTATAGTCAAAAGAATGAAGACACAATATCATTTGCAGATAATTTAATAAATTTTTTCATCCAATTTCTTTATCACTGACAACTCAAACAATAAAATGAATTTTCTACTCTTACTGTGAGCATTTGATACATTATAAAATGGTGTCTGGAGGGTGAGAGTTAGGGAAGGATTACTTTGGCTGCAGAAGTTATCCTTTTGTTCTTACTGTTTTTTGTTTTTTTGCTTGTTTGTTTTTGTTGTTGTTGTTGTTTTGTTGTTTTGTCCAACCAGACTTCAAATCTGGAACACTTGAAGTAAGCAGTGTGAATTAGCAATTGGCATGCCATATACAGCAACTGCAGTACCTATCAGCAAATTATTTGAAAGTAGCATAAACTAGAGGGATTTTTATGCTCTTCACTCAAAAACTGATAGAAGAAACTAATATAATACTAAAATTTATCAAAATATCAAATTGCAGATTTAATCCTCCAGCTCCTCCAGCCTTTCCTTTTTTTTTTTTTTTTTTTTTAATGTTATTCTTACTTCCTAATGATTACAGTGATCCATAGTTCCAAAATAATTACAGACAATTGTTTTTTGTCTGTGACTATTTTCTTCCTTTCCTTCTACCCTAGAAATTTTCTATGGGTGGCATGTGATGGAATTTCTGCTTGGCATATATATTTGATTAATAATTCTATTCAGTATTCTGTTTCAAGTAAAACTACTTCTACTGTTACTCTGCTGAACCTCCTCTGATCAACTTGATCAGCTGTACTTCATTTGGGGTTTTATTTTTTCCTGTATCTCTGTAGTCCCTTTTACATGGCTGCTGGACATGATTGGACAGCAATTAACACAGTACAAACTATCCCATCAGTAATGACTGATGGCTTTTGTATCACATCCACAGTATCTATTCTCTGACAACTCTCTCTACTTCAAAATAGAAATGTAAAGCTGTAAAGGCCACTACTATGTAATGTCTATCCCTTTCCCACCTTATCCAAAAGGGCATTGCTATTTTGCTTGAATCAAGCTCTAGCTACACCCACATTAACCAGAAAACAAAAGGTGAACACTGGATATTGCTGTAAATTCAGCTAATAAGCTAAAAACTCAAACAGACTGAAAGACAACTTAAGGATGCTGCACTATAATTGCCGTGGTTAAGCAAAAATGGATTCATATGGCATAGGTTTATCTAAATTCTTCTTTTGTTACACAATGAATAATTTTAATATATATATATATTTAACAATTAAAGATATAAAGGGTTTTTTTGTTGTTTGTTTGTTTCTCTGTCAGAATCTGATGTATGATCACCTTTCGTTGAGTAAAATGTGTTGGTTTAAATCAATATACCTTATCTGCTATGAATTCTGTGGTTTTACGTGAGAGGAAAATGTTTCATTATTTATGCAATAGTTTTAAAATTGTTTAGTTATCTCTCTGCTTTGTTTTATTTATTTGTTTTTAGATATTTTGAATCTTAGATGAATAAATGACTATTACATTTGGGAATTGAATGTTTATATTTGAATTATAAATTAGGAGTCAAGCCTTACACTTCTGTGCAAAAAAAAAAAAAAAAAAAGCTGTGTGGGCTTAGGGTTTGTTGGTTGGTTGTCTTTATATTCAGTTTGGCTGAAAAATAACTGTATAAGAGAACTATGAGGCATAAAATTATTGGAATTCTTTATGCCTGTAAATTACGATTTTGTCTATGGCTTTTGTATCTGCTTACGATCAGGTACTGCCTCATCAGAATTTGTACAGCTATTACTTTAAATTCAGGATACTTTTAAACAATGGTTTCTTTTTTAATTGGAAACAAATAATCAATTATCAATGAAGTATTGATCTTTGGAGCTTACTAACCACAAAATAGTTCCTTCTACAGAAACTTTTAAAGTGTGTTTACAGGTCTTAATTCTACTTTCTGATGTATTATATACCACATTTCAGTGAAATTTTTGTATACGTGATCGTGTCTCAAGCAACATGTACGTATTTCACTCTACAGAATATTCTTTTGTAAACTTAACAAAAGACTGCAACAGCAGCTGAAATCTCTCATGTGAAGATCCCAAATAGGTAACGGCAAGGAGAGTACAGAAAAATAATTATCTTATTTCAAAAGCCAACAGTGTACTCAAACAAAGTGGTTTCTCAGTGATAAGCAGACTTCCATCCTGTCCTTTTTGCATTAGAGTATAAATAACTAGGTAAATACTGCCTAGTTCCCTGAGAAAACTGCCTTAGACAAAGCTGTATTCTTAGGATATCAAGAATTCACCTACTTAAAGGCAGAGTCCTTGAAATTTCTCAAAGAAAGAATCAGTTCATTGCTTGATGTTAGCAAACAATCTAATGGAAATTTACATCTAGTTATGTGTCAAATATGTATATTTTACACAAATGGACATATGTGATACATATATTTCAGTGCAACAATATATAATGTGTTACAAAATTCCACATCGAAGATATTTAATGTAAAATTTCTTTGCTCAATATTTGGACTAGCAAACATGAACCAGATCAGCCCATTTTTACCTACAGATTCCTTCAAAACACAGAATGGGAATAATTGTAAAAATTCACAGGACTGTTTGTCATAGACAGTCCTTAGGATTTCTAGGTTGCAGGGTTACCAGGAAATCTGACTCTCACTTCTTCTAGTGCCGTCATCTATAAGCTGTCTGGGAATAAATTATCTAGAAAGATACACATACAAAAGTGCACATTTGGATACAATGTACTCAGATAAATTTTGCAAAAATAAAAATTCTGGGAAGTATCAATATAAGACATGTTGACTTTCTGTGACCAAAACCACAACTGAGGAAGAACATCTATTTCCTTCCAAGGCATACTGGAACTTAATTAGTAGCTAAATTTTTGTCCCATCTGTCTTGATATGTTTACATGACTGAGTCCAGCTTCTCACTTCTGGAAGGCTGAATCTCTGTCACGCTGCTTTGGGAAGTATTTTTCACACCTACTGAGAACAATGCATGGCATCAACATGGGGAAGAAAATGCTAAACTTTTAAAGCTTCCTATTCGCAGGTTGCTTTATGTTAAAGCAAGCAATTTTAAGAAACTTACAACTTTAGACAAAAGTACAAGGAGTGCTAGTTGATATCCATTCACAAAGGTCTAAAAAAACAATGGTTCCAAACTAGACAAAAAATGATTCCTAACAAGCCTTAAAAGTCACATAAATTAAATGCAGTACTGGCAAAAATGACAAATGACATTAACTTTTTTAATGACTCCTTCAATTCACTTTAGCACCAGTTTCCATCCAATGCCATTCACAGTGTGTTATTTATTGTATTCTACAATTTGAACATGGATTTTCAATGGCATATTGACTGTTCTCTCTTCTTCTCCTAACATTTTCATTCTATTCCTGGTCTTCCCAAAACTTCTTTGAGAAAGGCAGACTAGCATAAGGATCTAGAGCCAATAAAAGTATTCTGCTACTACAGGCATGTCAAAGATCTGTTCTCTGCTTCAGCAACAAAAAGCCAGTGATTTTAGTGACTGAAGTGTACTTGTTGAAGATATTCATTGATGTCACTCAGAGCACAACATGATATATATTTCAAGTATACATTAGCATATTTAAAGAAATGATGAAAATTTCTCTCAAAGTGATAGGAAGCATAGAACTGCAATGTTATTTTATATATACGTATAAATCAGCAAAGCTGTGGATAAAATGTCAAGCAATGAATTCCTCCCTCTTCTTCATACACTATTATAAAGTAAAACAGATATATCATCTCTAATAATTATTATATGAGTGGAGATTGAAGAAATGAAATGTAATTTTTTTCCTGTGCCTATGAATTAATCTTAGCATTTGCTGTAGGTTCCCCACATTTCTCAGTATAACTCTTTAAGAATGCCATAATTGGGAAGAGAAAAAACACATCAGTTCTAGAAGACATGGACAGATGTTTAAAAGATGTCTGTATGCTGTAAATAATGAAAGACACTTTGATACTGTTGAAAGTTTTGCACTGGCAACTTGTGAGGTAAGACATCAAACAGCACCTGACAGATCATGAGCGACAAGTCACATAGATAGCAGACGGACTGCAACAGCAGAACTGCCTCTGTCATTTCCACCCTCAGTCCTCCTGGCAGACCCTGCATGTGTGGCCCTCCTCATGATCTAGAACTGGGCAGCAGCCTCTTGAAAGCCATTGTTACTCAGATTTTTTCCCAGCTCCTGTTCCACAGTCTGCTGCATAGTTAATATGGAAACGTTCTTCCCTCCAAAACCTCTCTTTGGGTCTATAATTCTCAGTCCTCATCGAAGTGAAGGAGTGTATCATCCACAGCACCGATATCTGTAATGACTTCTTTGTCTCCTTTTGTTAGCAAATTGCTTTTATTCATTACATTTTAGAGAACCCTCTGATTAGAAATGAAACATCAGAAACATAATGTTCTAGAAATACATTAATGACTGATGATATCACCCAGACTGTTTTGGCTTCCACACCTTAGGAACATTTTTCATTGAGCTGTTATGTGAAGTTGAGTTCTTTTTTATGAGATCTGAGGGAAAACAAGGAAGGAAAATTGAGTTACTAACTTAGTAAAGGGGATTTTAAAATAAGATGAAATAAGGGTATGCTAACAGAAACGTGTAATTTAGGTATAAATAGTCGGTTTCTGGAAACCAGTCCAGGTTATCCTCCAAAGCAAAAGGAATAGGTGAATGTTAGCCAAGAAGGATGAAGAAAATGCTGCATTAGCTATCTATCATCCTTGACATCTATACAGTAATACAAAAGACACAGTGAACAAACCCAGAAAATTGTGAAGTTGTTTTTTTTTTTAAAAAAAAAAAGTTGAAAATCATATGATAAGCCCAATAGAGAACTGGTGAACTATCCTGTAGGCCTGGAAGATTATGGTAATATTATAAGCAGGAAAGGAGAGAAGGAACAAAAGAAGAGATGGCTCTTGAAAGAGACAATACACTACTAATAAAAGCTTTTCTTGGCAAAAAGTAGGACATGATAATCAGTTAAGAACAGACTTTGGCTAGGCCACTGTCTTTTCATTCAAAACATAAGGAAGCAAGTATTTCATAAATATATATGATATTGCTAAATATGAGTACAAAAGAAGAGCTGGCAAAAGAAGAGATAAAATGGACATAGTCAAGGCACAAAATGAGCAGTCAGACACATCTAGGTTGAAATAATTCTCTAAATACATTATCAACAGAGGATGATTAAAAATATTGATTCCATGATCAACTGAGAAGCGGAGCTTTGTCAGATAGAATGTAGGAAGTTGGAAAGTGCAATGTCTTTTTTTCAGCAGTACTGTCTGTAAAGGTAAATTTAGAGCAAGTAGCTAATTAATGTTGGCAACAAGACTGTATGATCTTGACATTAAACAAGAAGTCGGGATAAAGGAGTTGGGGAACTCAGATGAAAATGGCCAGCTTCTGTAGTCCTGTCAGCTGTGTAACAAACTGTATTTGAAACCAAGCTCCAGAAACAGCTCCTAGGTGGCAAGTGAAGTGAACTCCTCTTGGGAGAAAGGGAGTGGCACTGGACAGGGTGCTCAAGTCAATTACACTGGGTTGCAGGAATCTTCATTCGGTGGCAAGACGTTCAGAAAGCAGCAACCATCCATCAGCACGTTTGTGTTGATAAAACAAAATCACCTCAGAGTGGGAAATGTGCATGGCTCAAGGGCCACATACTGGTCACTGCAAATTATAGCTTTTTAAAGTGTTGTGCCTAATGAATTTGCTATTAGAACAAGAACTGTCTGAAGCAGTTTCAGAATAATTAGAGTATCTTATTGAAAAACTTATTTTCCACTCCAATTCCACTCTAAATTCTTTCTATAATTGAATAATTATCACGCCTTGTGGACAGAGAAAAATTGTTAAATGCCAACCCTCTTAATGCTAGTGAGGCAAACAGATCACTGAATATGCAGATTAGATCACTGAATATGATGTAACAGTATCATCTGGATCCTAAAAAGAAACAGACATACAAAGAGGATTACTACCTATAAGAAGAAAGAAATATATCTTCACCACTCGAGCAACAATGGGAAGAGCTCAGACAACAGTAAATCCATTTCTGAACACTGCACCTCAATACAGGTGTGAAGATGCCAATGTGAAAGAGAAACTGTCATGACCACTGTGGTACAACTGAACAAGCTGATGACATTATGTTCTAATAGAAAAGCCTGTGAGAAGAGAGATGAAGTTACAACTTTCAAGTACATAAAAGGCTTATGCTAAGAGACAGAGGATAATCTGTTATCCATTTCTACTGAACATGACAAGATGTAATGGTTTAGATGATTGTAGCTGGGAGGGAAAAAAAAGCCCGGTGAATGAATTTTTTTGTAACTTTAATGATAATTACATCTACAGACAGAATTAGCACACATTTACATAGTACAACCCATCTCCTAAGACTGTCTTGGAGATAAAATTCCCTTTCCACCTCTATCTATCCACAATCCTGTAAGTTTTATACCCAGAAGACCAACCCTGAACTTCATTTTATTTACACTGGAAAAAGTAAAAAAGCCCTTATATAACATTTATTTTCTGACTTTTTGACTTTTTACTTCCACACAATAACTATGAACAGAGTATGAGAATGTAATTTTCTGAGAAAATCCTGATTACACAGATCCTAATTTAGGGGAAAAAAAAAGAAAAAAAAAAAAGAGAGAGACCTGTTAACATAGATTTAACATAAAATAAATAATATATTTGTAGTTAGCTTCCACAGCCCTCTAGGGATTAAGCATAATTTAAGCATAATTTGAAACACTAAATGCCTACTCACTCATATTTTGTTTAGTAGTAGATCATTCTATGACTTCTTTTTTAGAGTTATCACTTCAGAAGACTGGATTTTCAGAAGTTCCTTTCAGCATCACTGGGAAACACAGCCCAAGGCTCTGAATATACAGTGGTTAATGCTTATATACCCACTGTGTCTTCAAGGAAAGGAAGGTGAAATGATTCAAAGTATGCAGAAGAGATGTAGTCTGAAAGAGGAAAAATACTATGAGAGCTTTAATCACATTGCTATTAAGGATGACCTGTCTCCAATGTGATGTTTGATTCTTTTAGATATTTCAGCCATTTCAAATTACACTTAGCTCTAATGTGATATGTCATTTATCATCATATATAAAATACTACATTCCTAAAGTGACTGGAGAAGGAAGAAACAGAAGGAAGAAATAACTAATTTTTAATTTAGAGACAAAATTTAAAAATGTAAAATCCTCATTTTGATGAATTCATAAACTACTTACTCATTAGACTTGAAAGAGCTCATGACTTCTCATACTTCTGCATTTATTTATTTATTTTTACATGTTTAGTACCTTGGGATACATTTTCAGCTCCCAGTTAGGAGTTCAGGCTTCCTGTTTCCCCTCTTCCCCCATATGGACTTTTACTTAACCATTCCACAAGCAATTCTCATAGCATAGGTTTTCAAGGCAGATGGAGGGATTTTGAGCAGGATAGGTGAGTCTCACCAGAGTGGCTTTACAAAGAAATGATCCAAGTGATTATATCTAAAGCAGCCCAATTAGTGGTGTTAATTCCCAAGATGAAAGTGAGACAGAATTTCACTCTCTAGATCTAGGCACTTCTATTATAGTATAAATATTACTTGGCACATTAGCCATAACACTTGACACATTACCCATTACATATCTTTTCTATTTTTTATATATATATATAAAATATTTTATTTGATGGCTCTAAAAAGTAAAGGAAAACTTGATTTTAGGTTTTACTTGGTTACAGTCATAGCAGTGTTCTGTTTCTAGAACAAATGCTGATGGTCAGTTCAAAAAACCCCATCAGTTATGGAATTATTTTACATTTCAGTAAATATTATTTGTGCACATCCTGACCATGTGCAAACTCAGAAAACTTCTAGGAGTCAATGGTACTTCAGATAAAGTAGAGTGATCTTCAGTAACCATGAGGCCCTCTCTGTTTTGCAAGCAAGAAGAGAGCAGACAAATAGATAGAAAAACAATACAAAACAAAAAACAATACTTTACCAACCCATTAATAGCTGGTAAGTGATTACTTTTATATCATTAATAATATGTTCTTAAATAATATATATTATATACTGAAAATTATCCAGGAATTACAGCTTTATAGCATGAACACTTGGTAGTATCTCATGTTTGTGAAGTGTATGAAAGTCACAACACATAACATAAAATTCAGTAAGAGAATGGAGAAACACACACATACAGTGCCTATTTGCAAGAACATCCTAAGTATAATAGTATAGCATACAGATTAAAGTCAAACATCTGTGGTTGTTATGAAAAATGAACTGAGAAGCATATAACATAAGATGTACTAAACAGAAAACTTGTACACAAAAGGAACATCAAAATACCAGCATCTGCACAGAAAGAATACAAGTGATCAACTTTGGCACACAGCAGAGCAACAATTTGATATATGCTTATAATTTTGGAAAATTCATGAACAGAAACACAAAAAAGCAAAACACAAGAGATACAGAAGTCCTAAGGGTAAAATGTATAAAAAGTAAAAGTACAGAAATGAAAATTTGGTTTCCCTTATAGTTTTATATCAGTCTTACAGATAAGATTAAATAATTCTAAGGTGTTTGACAGTGTTTGACTTACAGCACTGGCCCTTTTAGTGAGATAGCACTTTGATAATATATTTAATATATAATTCT
Organism: Gallus gallus; assembly: GCF_016699485.2. Classification (NCBI taxonomy): domain Eukaryota; kingdom Metazoa; phylum Chordata; class Aves; order Galliformes; family Phasianidae; genus Gallus; species Gallus gallus. The sequence goes on along the minus strand of NC_052533.1, from coordinate 71,846,688 downwards.
ATGTTTTGCTTTGGATGTGAAAATTTTCGTTTGGTGCACCCTGAAGCAGAAGTGCACTTCCCATTTAGTAAGAATGAACAACTCTGCATAGGTTCTTACTTTTTTCTTCTCTTGCAGGAGATGTTTTGGTCACACATATTTTACATATAGTTCATTCATTCCAACTGTCCTATGCATTTCATTAATGAGGCAGAAAGCTCAAAGGTTATGAAAAAAAAAAAAAGAGAGAATTATGTGAGGAATGAAATTTGCCCTTTTCTTAAAATCTATGTGAAAACTAATAAAATGTCTGAGAAAATTAGAAGTCTTGAACATACACTATTTGACTAATGCCACTAATAACAGCACAGCTAAGCAAAGACTACGACACAGAGAGATAAGGTTGATGGTTAACACACAGTAAATATCAGAAATACAGTACCATTTTATTTTTTGTTTTCTGCAAGAAAATTAAGGTCTGAGAACAAGGCAAAAATTTCAATAAGAACTAAATTATCCAAAGCATACGAATCTGTACAACTCTTCACAGTGTTAAAAGCAATTTAAGTATGTTTGCATTTGTATGTATTACCAAACCCTACCAACTGCAATGGGAATAGAGCGCAGGCTTCAGTCATATGCAGAACACTGGGGTCTCCAATGCATTAAGTCGTATTAGTGTAACTGTACAGCATGGCCCTCAAACTTCTACAGTTTAGTACATCCTCTAAGAAGATAATGCATTGCAGGAGGTGGCTTTTAGTCCTCCCTATAGACCCATTGTCAAGCTCTTTTCTCCCACTAATTAGGGAAAAAGCAACAGAAATTTGCTGACAACAAGAAGCTTCTGCAGTGCTGCCGAGCCCTGCATCTTCTTGCTCGCAGACACGTGGCTTTTACATGTGAACAAGTGCTTAACGTTTCAAGCGCGGTCTAATCACCAAGAGCACCTGACTTGCTGTTAACCAAAATGCCTTTCAGAGAAAGTACCAAAAAACAAAACAAAACAAACAAACAACAACAACAACCCAACAGCAACAACAATAACAAAAAAAAAAAAAAAAAAAAAGGAGGTTTGTTTTCTCTTTTCCTTAACCTGAAGAGAACTTGATTGAATGCTGTTGGAGAGCTACAGCTTGAGCTACATGAGGGTGTAATTTCTCTGAAAATTTTCTTTCCTGCACAGGATATTGTGAGGCTGTTTGTGAATTATTGTTAAATCAAGGAGTTACATAAAGTTTTTAGCCAGGTTTTTGCTCTCATTTTAAGGAAATAAATTTATTTTGTCTTTCCTTTCCTGAATTATTCTTACAGTACTCAAGTGGCAGCTATCTACATGTGTTTCATAGTTTGCTCTACATCAAAGGACACAGATGTAAATTCATTTCAGGAAAACAAAATTTTATTTCTGAAGCACATGAACTTCATTACATCAGTTCAGTTAATACACAGTTTTTTGTCTTAGTGCTATATGTTCATACCTCAAACACAGTTTAGATTGCATCTACACTGTAAAAGGTAGTGAAGCAAGTAAGTGCTTCGTTTGCAGACAGTGTGCATATCATAGAATCACAGAATGGCTGAAGTGGGAAGGGACCTCTGGGTCCCTCTGGTCCAGCTCCTGCTCAAGCAGGGACACTCAGAGCAGGCTCACTATGACCATGTCCAGGCGGCTGCTAAAGATCTCCAAGGAGGAGACCCCAGTCTCCCTGGTTAACTTCTGCACTGCTCTGTCCCTCTCACAGCATAGAAATGCTTCAAAGTGTTCAAAGGTAATCTCTGTTCAAGTTTGTGCCCATCGCCTCTTTCTTGGCACTGGGCACCACTGAGAAAAACCTGGCTCTGCCTTCTTCACACCCTCCCTTCAAGTGTTTATAGGCATTGATGAGATCCCCCTAAGCCTCCTCTTCTCCAGACTGAACAGTCCTAGCTCTCACGGACTCACAGTAGAAGTGCTCAGCTTCTCTGTTCACCTTTGTGACAAAACAGGTGTTTTGTTCACTTTGGCAAAGGAAAAATCATTTAATCTAATGACAAAAATATACAACCAAAAAAATCACTATTACTACTCAAGTTTAATTAAAATAGCACTTCCTACTCTGCCCTGACTACTGTAATATCTGAAAGGCAAAGTCGTAGCAACAAACTCACTCAGACTATTACTGCAGGTGTCTGAAAAGATGGCACACCTCTGTCTTCTATGTAAGAACAGCACTCACGGTTGTTGTGATCCTGTGCGTTTGTGACCTTTTTATCTTGCTTAGAATTTCTCTAGGCACTCAGGCCCTGAAACATGTCAGTTATGTATTATTGCAGTTGTACAGCAGAATGAATTTTCTTCCTCCAGTGCCACGGCACATTGCTTAGACTAGCTGGTAGTCACACTAGACATAAATAATTTTGACAGTCAGAAGAAGAACACACTAAATATACAAGTTCCACAGATCAGCAATCAATCTTATCTGACGGACTAACCTCAGAAACAGTTTCAAAAAACATTTTTTCCTTTTGATCATCTAGACAAGTTCTATGGCAGTCACTTTTCAGTCTCCCTTTATAAGCAGGATCTAACAGTTTTCAGTATAAATAATGTATTTACTTACCTACCTAAAATTCTAACTAAATGAAACACCCTGGGACTGAAAGATAAAAATCTACAATTCAACAGGTGCAATTTGCAGAAGGGACATACAAGGGATTTGGCAGTAGTGATGAACAAATTCTAGTAATTTCACTTATTCCAAAAACAGATTCTGAGATTGTACTAGGCAGATTACATGGAGTTCCTGACTACAGTCACAAAATCATTAACAAGTTCTGTTCTCTTTTCACCTCTATAAAACCACAAGCAGAAATAATCACTTTGACAGTTTCCTTTTTGCTCTCTAACTGTAGTGGAGACATCGATAGTTTCTATCGTTTTATCTTTACAAAACACCTCTCTAACCATCCATAGCCTTTTTATCCCTTATATTTGTTGTACATTCCTCTTTCAAATCTACCTGTAAATACTCTTAAACCTATGTCAAATTTATCATCATGCTGCCCTACCTCAGCTTCAGTTTTTAGATAAACATATTAGAAAATAAAAATTAGAAGTATATATAATCCTACATTTCCACTCTTTAACATTCTTTATAACATAATACATCGGAACTTCATTCACACTAAATACAACTGCAGAAAAAATTACAGCACCACACATACACTAACAAAAATAATTCATCCAGAATTAGATATTTAGAACATGAAATTTTTGGTGAGCGACTTCCTAGAAAGCTTTTTAAGATCTCAGTTTTACAGAGCAAACAAAAAAAAAAAAGTACAAATAATATTTTGGATGTCAGTGTAATTATTTTTGCCATACTCTATATGTCAAAATATCATAACATGCTTATAAAAATATTGTTTATCAATATCAATAATGTTTTATCAAAAAAATCTATGTCTTCAACTTAGATTTCTATTTTTTTTTCTGAAGGGAATTCATTCCAAGTGAATGCACTGGAATAAAAAGTTACAGTTCTTTCATTAATTCCTCTACCACTTTATTCTTGTATGTGAAGCACATCATTCTGAGAACCAAAATATACAAGAAGAGACAGTGAAACAATCAAGTCAGAACAATTTTACTGAAATGAGAAAAAGAAATTTGAATGAACATAGCCTCACATACACACACAAAACTTTTGAAATCCTGTATCTTTTTGAATTAATATTGTGATTCCCCTCTGCCTTGTAGCTGACAGACAGCCGAGTTTTATCTCTAGCTAACCTAGGTAAACCTAATAAAAAAAAAAATCACAGGAACCCTAACTGCCCAAAAAACCCTTTCAACCATTGACTGATTTATCACACTCACTTGCTGGTGCATTATACAACTGCATAACAGCTAGTGACTGCCTATTAAAAAAAAAACCACAGTGTAGTGACTAGCATTTTAATATATACCAAACAACTGCTGGAAAAGATATATTGTATTAGCATCTTTATCACGCTTTTATTTTCTGTGTAACTTCATGAAGCTTCTACAGTGAGTATTGCCCATGTGTACAGAAAGTGTTACATCTCCCAAAACAACAATATCCAATTGAAATACTACTTTCAAAGTTTCCAGAACATGAAAAATGTTCTCATTTTGATAAGTTATCCTCCTTCATGTGAGATAAATTTGGATATCTAAATGCTATTATGAAAGGCAGAAGAATAAGAAAAAAAAAAGTACTTGTAAAATGTTTTTTGTTTTGTTTTGTTTTGTTTTGCTTTGGTAATAGCGCAGGACTGAAATTCAGAATCTTAAGATCTGTGTTCTATCCCTGCAATATAAAAACTTCTAATTTTTATATGCTCTCAGACCCCTCAATTGGAAAAAGGGGTGTTATAATCAAAGTTATAATCTGCAATTGGTCCTCAAAGTCCATGAGATGTTTGTGGACATAATATGGAGCTGGTTGTAATAAACATCTGTCAGGGGAACAAAGCATAAGAGAACAAAAATTAAAAAATCATCCTTTCTTTTGAAAGAATGTGAATCCCTGGCTTAAGTGAAAGTGGCATTGACATCTTGATTTTCTTTCCAGTCACTGAAAAAGTTTTTCGCGTCTAGAAACTTTCAGCATGACTCGAAGTCAGAGATAAGTAAGTAAGTAAATACGGACTACCATACAGAAAATTCCTTATGAGATTGAGTGAGAATGTAATCTGTACTAATTGCTGACCTCTATAAGCATGACCTTCAGAAAAGTAGGTATTATACTCTATTCATTTGGTTCAAATTCTAAAATACTGACCTTGCCAAGCCCCGGTAAAAACACAAGAAAAAAAAATAATTCTGTGCTTTTGCTGTTTTTACTGCACACAGGCTGCTATGAATTTTCCAAAGACCAGACTGGAAAATAAAATCAAGAATGTTAGCATGGACCCTGGCTTTTTCTCAACATTACTGGATGCTAAGGTGAATATTGCCTTGAGCTAGCTAAGTATTCTTCAGAGATCTAATGAACAAATACAATACACATCTATTGGAAATTGCCTTGAACTAGTTAAGCACTTAAGTATTCTACAAAATTCTAATGCATTAAGGACTAAAAATCTATTTCTATGTGGTAATTATAGTCATTTTTTTTGAGAGACTTCTAAAATCAATATTTGTACTAATGCAGTTGAAAGGATAAAAAAAAAAAAAAAAAAAAAGAAACAATGAAAAATAACCCTTTCCAGTGCATGAGTTGATTTGATGCATTTGCTGTGAAAATCATCCATTTTTTGTATTTTGCTGGTAGGCTTAGGAACTTCAGGTCAGAGTTTTCTTATAGTTATCACGTTGCCACAAGATGGCACCAAAAGATTTAAAAAATCAGCATTTCTCAGGTTCCCCATTGGAAAAAAATGGAATAAACTTTTCAAGCAGTCGCACAGGAAAAGACAACATTTGGATTTCAGTAGTAAGTTATGAACATCATTCTGTTTACATTGGCAAATTGCTGAAATGTATAGATGTACCACAGAGTTAATGAATATTGAGAAAAAGATTGTTTTACTAGAGCTTAGGTTTCCTACCTGTTGCAAAAACAAAGAATGAACATTTAGAATGGTATAGTTCCTTTTCCAGACAGGGAAATGAGGACACATTTAAATGTATGAATAGAAACTAAACAGACACAATGAAGATCTCCATCCTTCAGAAAGAATAGTATGTGATAGGAAGAGGCCGTGTATAAACAAACAAACAAACAAAAAGGTTTGTGTAGAAGGAAATATTTTAAACCATAGTTTATTAATTGACAGTTATTTTATGCAATACACTTTACTTTTGTATAGAAAACAAATAAATAAAAACTGTTGAATAACTTCTTCACCCAGGAGGAAACCAAGCATCTAAAATCACAGAATTATTAATTCACTGGCAAATTTCTGCATGACATTGTAATTGTTTCCTTTAATGAGAAAAGATCCTGAACACTGTCAGAACTATATAGGAATTGTTTTCATGTCAGTATTATCCTGAGTTTTGTTGCTAGTATTTCTAATTGTACAGAAACACATTAAGCTAATACCAAACTTTGTTTCCATGTATCATTTCACTTTAGCTCATATGTTTTAAAGCACTGCTGGACTACTCTGGAGAAGTTAGCACTTGACTACACATTAGACTCACTGAGATGAATTCTGTTTTATTGTGTTTTCTTAAACAGAATATAATCCTAACAAATATATATTTTTCTCTTGCAGTCATCACTCTACTATAACACTACATTTTTTATGTTACTGTCCTGTTATCAAGCTTTAATCTACTATAACAATAACAAAAAAGCTTCTGAACTAGTCCAGACATTAATTTATAGTGCTGAATAGCACAGTTTTGCTTGGGTGCTCTTTTTTAATGGAGAAAAATAAAAAAAATAAAAAAAATAGGATTTTAACATGCTAGAGCTAGAAATGGTCTCCAAAGGTCAGAGTAACAAGGAATCAGTCACATACCTAAGATACCATTGTCATGTACTTCTGTAAGGCAATACTGTACTTTTCTAGAGACTGAACTGTAACTATCTAAATAGTAGCTGTGGGACTGATCCACCTAGCCTGCCATTATCCCATTAGATCTGACTTTTACAGATGTTCAAGCGACAAAACATCTCAGACTTTATGTACTAGTGCAGGTACTTGCTGTTTAGATCTTGATGGCTGCAGACATGAAGGAAGTAAAAGGTCGGCATTTCCTCTCCTGATTATACATTACCCCCAGTTTAGCAAGAAGTGGCTGCTGTGTCAACACGCCCCCCCCCCCCCCCCCCCCCTTTTTTTTTAAATTTTGATCCTGTAATGTAGTAGGATGAACTACTTTGAGCTTTACCATTTGTGTTTAACACCAGCTAAGTGGGTTTTGTTAAAACTGAAAACCTAACAAAGTCATTTGTTGATGGTTGTGTGCAATTTCTAAAACACAAGCTCTAAAACACAAGCACAGAAAATATAATTTAAACCTCTGAATATAACAAATTGAAATTAAACTGTAACGTTTTAGACATCTTTTCATTTCAGAACTTAAATAACTGACTTCTTCTTTGTCACAAACTTTTAGGTATCCAATTTAGAATAGTCCAAGCCCAGTGACCTTTCTCTTTCACATTATAGATTCCTGAATTAACTTGAAGATTCATGCTTGTATTATTGCTGTAATAGCTATGTCTTAGTTCATCATTCTTTTCTAATTCTCATCATTCTAAGCTCAAACAGAAAGCTAGGTGAAACGAAACCTCAAGTAGAGTGTATTCACAAATAGCATGTATTTTAGTGTGGGTTCAAATGCCTTGCTGAAGATGGTAAGAGGAAGAAGAGGGATGTGATGTTGTCTTCATTTTACATCTTGTACAAATATATCACACAAATACTTAAATTTTAGAAAAGTGATAAGTTTTATTGTCATCAGAATAACTGTTATTCTATCAAAATGTCTAAATATTATAAATAAATTTAAAAGTAAATACAATTACACCCTAAGAATGTTTTTCTCAATTTAGTGGAATCAGTAGTACTTCACTGAAGACCACTTAAGAAGAAAAAATGGAAAGAATTAAATTGCAAATGAAAAAAAAAAAAAAAAGAGTGTATCATTTAAAAGGGTAATACTACAGAGGGAAATCCATCTATCTGCACATCTGCCATCCACCGATGTAACTACCAGAAAAAAAAAGAAAAAAATGAATCTAGTAACAGATAGCACATAAGCTTGCAAGTTCGTAAGCACAAACTGTCAATAAAATGTGCCCTAATATTAAGTCATGGAGAGAACCAAATGTACTTGATAAGCCTGTGGCTCAGTTCACCTGTTTTAATCAAGGTGTCAGCTTCAGTGATATCTTGACCATGAGCAAACCCCTACTCAAGGGAAAGAGCACGTCTCAGCATGGCAGTGACAGAAAGCTTTCATTCAACAAAGGAAAAGGATCACGCTTCTGTCCTATTTTTTTTATGGACACTACATATTTCTGCCAGAAGACAGTGGTAAATTTCCCAAGGGGAAAAAAGAAGGAGACAGAAATACTATTTAAAACTTGCTCTTGGGAAGGAAGTAGCAGTAGCATATTTGGGGAACGTACATGGTCATTATGTGCTTAAGCAGATCTTGAACTATCTTTCATGTAGTAACTAGATTTCTCACTTAAAAGAGAGCAAAATGTGTCATACAGCTTCAAAATTACTGGGTAATCACTGGTAACTTACACAGGCCTATAGATCTACAGTATTATTTACCATTTTAATAAAGGACTATTATGATGAAAGACAAAGAGGCTGAATGCTGTTAATCTCTGCTGAAACTCCATATGTTCTATGGAGGTGATTACATTATTTCTATGATGTTAATATAACTTTGTTTTGTTTTGGTCTAAACTATATATTTAACTGTGATTTGCTATTAGATGGTTAAAAGATTGGTACTGTATGTTTGGTTTTTTTAGGTGAAACTTATGAGAACAAGCTGGTAGCTCTACACAACACACTTTGCAGGATAAAGATTGTAATGTAAAAGAAAAAGTAATGTACAAGTGTACTGACATATAACAGACATATGTACTTATATGACCTATAGTAGATTATGTGTATTTTTATGTATTTGTGTTTTCTGTTTGTTTGCTTGCTTGCTTTAACACGTTCTGTTGGCTTTCGTTAGTTTACCTATATTTTTTGTTCTATTTGTCTTGAGTTTTGTTTTGCAGTTATTTCTAACAACTGTCAGTTTCCGACTGAAAACTCAGGTCATCTTCTGAGTAGCCTCAATGTAAGAAATGAAATACATTAGGATCTAAATCTTATTCATTTCATTAGCACACACGCATCTTCAGTGGATGGATTACTTAGGATTTTTGTATTGCATTGAGATTCATGAGATCTAAGTCTACTTTTAGCTGATTTGCTGATGACACATTTATAAATGGATCTATAGTTCTTCAAGGAATTATCTTATTTACTCTTGTTTACAGGGAGAAACCCAAACAAAAACAACAACAACGAAAAGTGGATTCACACTTTATCTGCCATTTTCAGGCTCAAGTATTTCTCCAGTAACAAATGAAAAATGAAAACATAAGTCCATGCATATATACATATATATATATATATATACATATATACACAAAAAGATGGAAAATAACTTGAGGATTGAAAGAAGAGATTTTTTTAAATTTCAAATTAATTATTGTAACACTATCTACAGATTTCAACCAAGAGCAAAAGTAGTGTAGGTCCCTCTTATCTCTGCCCAAGGAGGAAAAAAATATATGGAGTAAGGAAAGGTGGGACTTTTTACCTTGAAAACGGGAACTTGTAGTCATAATATACTACAGTCCCAATTCAAAATTGAAGCTCATATGTCTATCATGACCACATCAGACAGCATTTTAAGCCCTAGTGATAGGCAATATTTTTAAAGAACGTCATGAGAGAGATAAGCACAACAAGAAAAAATACTGTGCCCATTAAACCAGGTATATAGGTTCAGGAAAATCTCAAGCCCATAATGGATAAAGTAATCTCCTCCCCACCTTGCTCACAGCTGCTTTTAAAAGAGAGTCCAGATCCCTGTTCAGGAGACTACATCTTTATTAGCAGTACTGGTACACATCTTAGTAAGGTTACAGAACTCTTGGCTGTATAGAATCCAGGACAGAGGTCAAAGGCAAGGATGCATACTATGCACAGCAATATTACTAGAATTGATTGTGTTTCATGTTTTGTGCATTGCATAAATTTATCGCTATAGTTCCTCTCACCACAGAAAAAAACATCAGGAAAAGAACATGCAAATATTTGTAAGAAAAAAGAATGCATAGATTTGGAAAATGATTTTTCTTAGAAACCCTAGAAAGAAGAAAACCTTTCTGTTACTGACTTGACTATTGGTGTTCCCCAGGGGTCAGTGCTGGGGCCTGTCCTGTTTAATATCTTTATTGATGACCTGGATGAGAGTATTGAGTGCACCCTCAGTAAGTTTGCAGATGACACCAAGTTGGCTGGAAGTGTCGACCTGCCTGATGGTAGCGAGGCCCTACAGAGGGATTTGGATAGGCTGGATAGCTGGGATGAGGTTCAACAAGACCAAATGCCAGGTCCTGCACTTTGGCCACAACAACCCCAGGCAATGCTACAGGCTTGGGGCAGAGTGGCTGGAAGACTGTGTAGAGGAAATGGACCTGGGGGTGTTGACTGACGCTAGACTGAACATGAGCCAGCAGTGTGCCCAGGTGGCCAAGAAGGCCAATGGCATCCTGGCTTGTATCAGAAATAGTGTGGCCAGCAGGAACAGGGAAGTAATTGTCCCCCTGTCCTCTGCAACTGGTGAGGCCACACCTTGAGCACTGTGTCCAGTTTTGGGCCCCTCACTGTAAGAAAGACATTGAGGCCCTGGAGCGTGTCCAGAGGAGGGCAACAAAGCTGGTGAGGGGTCTGGAGCACAGGCCTTATGAGGAATGGCTGAAGGAGCTGGGATTGTTCAGTTTGGAGAAGAGGAGGCATGGGAAGACTTTATTGCACTCTATAACTACCTGAAGGGAGGTTGTAGTGAGCTGGGGGTCAACCTCTTCTCTCGTGTAACCAGCCATAGGACTAGAGGGAATGGCTTCAAGCTGCACCAGGGAAGATTCATGCTGGACGTTAGGAAATACTACTTCTCTGAAAGGGTGGTCAGGCTCTGGGATGGGCTGCCCAGAGAGGTGGTGGAGTCACCGACCCTGGAGATGTTCAAGGAACATTTGGGCATTGTGTTGAGGGACACGGTTTAGTGAGAAGTATTGGTGGTGGGTGGATGGTTGGACTGGGTGATCTTGTGGGTCTTTTCCAACCTTGGTGATTCTATGATTCTATGATCATCACCATATAATTACAAATAATTTTCATTTCTAAATATTTCACATCCTCATGTAAAAAACCTAGGTTTTGGTCCAGTTTCTTTGTTTTATGTTTACGATCTGAAGCATATTCAAGAAAATCTAGATACAAACTCTCTCTGTTCCAGAAGTAAAAATAACCTCTATGCTATTTTTACCTATACAAACCAATGACAGAATGCACAGTATTTAAGCTTTCCTCAACAAAGGCATACATCTGTTTTTGCTTAGTATTAGGGTAGTGCAACAAATAATAATATTTTCACTCACTAAACAGATGTAAGTATCATATGAACTACTATAGTGTTGTTGACAAGCACAAAGTAACAGCTCAGTTATATATATTTATATTTTATGTTAATATGGGTGGCAGGGGATAAATACCAGTCTTCTTGCATTTTGAGCTTTGCTCATAGTGTAGTAAATTACTTTGGTATCTATTCTATATGTCATAAAATCTGGTATTGTAGCACTGCAGATTTCATGAGGATTGCATTTATTTTTAAGGATCATGATCTGATCATGCTAAGTGATGGTATGTCATGTTCTTTATGCTTTAATGCAAAGCACTGAGATAGAATAATACAATAAAACCAATCTGTAATGTGGCAGATGACAGAATACCATCAGTAAGACTATAAAACAACACATACGTATAGAAATACATATCAAATTATATGCAATTCTACATGAGAAAATATTTTTTTTTTTCTCTTGAAAAGCAAAAGAGCATAGTTTTAGCTTTTGAGAAACAGAATTCTGGAAATATCTATATTCAGTGTTTTGAACAGTTATCTTTTTGTAAGCACACATACACTAACTATCTGCTTTACATGATTTCTTTATGCTTGAAACATGACCCAAAATTCATTTTGAGTTAATGTTACAAAGTTGCCATAATAAATTCCAAATAGAAAAGCATTTTGTTGAGAATGAGGTGTATACTGAAGCAGCATTAGAAAGGACAACTGCCATGTTCTTTTCATTGTGTCCACTTAACTTCCTAAGTCTCTGCATGTCCTCAATGCAGCCTGTGGGTGCAGATGTAGTACTGCACACTTTCAACTTGAGTTTATATCCCAGATCAGATGCCCTGTGACAGTGAAAGCTGGAGAACACCTCTGAGATTCTGTTAGAGCTTCACAGCCTCTGCTGCAAAGCCTTCTTTATCAACAAAGTGATTAACTTTCATTTCATATACTTTAGCAGAGGCAAGAAATTAAAGTACGAGTTTACAGTGAAAGTGAAGTAATAAAAAGCTGATAGAAATTGAGAGAAATTTTCCAGTATTCTGCTTCCTAGAATGAAATCCCTGTATTAAACAAAGATATTCTCTGTTTTGCTTTTTCCTTATACACACACACGCTTGATGTAACTGGCTCTGATGTTTAACAATCAGGAAGACTGCAAATACAAAAAAAAAAGCACTGAAAGTCTCAGATGGCAGATTTTTGGCAAATCTTCCACTAAAATCTCAACCAATAAACCAGGAAACAGAATGTATAAGCTCAATAGCTCTTCGGTTGGGTGGTGTTTTGTCTTGCCACCAGCTAAAAACAGAATTCAGAAGAAAAACAAAAAACAAAAAACCAAGAGTGCTTGGGTCTGGCTGATATTTTCGGTGTGTTGTAATACATCCTAATGAGTGTAATACACTCCACTCTCCAGAGATAAAGTTGACCATTGCTCCATAGTAGAGGTTATAATCCTCAGACATAAACATGTTAGGCAAGCCACCACGCCAGGGACTCAGAACTGAAGCGGCTAAGATCCAGGGAGGGCGAATCAAACAACAGTCAACAGAGGAGTTTCTTTGGGACTGAGAGTGTTTTGGGGAACATTTAGTCCAAGACAGTTCAGAATGCTATTGTTTCTTGATTGCATCTTGCATTTACATTTCTCCAGAAGCTGGACATTAGAGGAAAGCATGCTTTGTCAAAAAGCAGGTGTCCACATTAGATTTGAAAGTGCAGGAAGTGCAATGTGTGTGTCATAAAGTATGGCCAACCAAGCTTTCAGTTAATCATATCTTGAATGAGTTTTCTCTGATAGCTGCATAATATTCCAAGCAATTTAAGATATTCTATGGTGTGCTTATGTGCAGTAAAATCACTTGGTAAAGTTTTACTTTGGAATTCTTCATCTGTTAGCAGGAAAAAAAAATTGTTTCTGAATTTCAGTATTTCTCTCATTATAAGCATCAATTAAATCAATTAATCAATTAAAAATCCCATACTAAAGACAACAGAAATAGAGAATATATATTTATGTGGCTCACAGAGATGTTTCTTAGACTGTCATATTCTGCCTATTAGCTTGTCCAAATACTCAGTCTTTCCTTTCCATTTCTATCGATTATATAATACCAAATAATTAACTGCAAATTTTTCAAATGCACCAGCAAGAATATATTGTAAAGTTCTATTAATATGTGTTGGTGTTTACAAATTAGGTTTGTAATAATAAACTGATGCAACATACTATGATAAGAGTCAGAAACTTCACCCCATTGCTACACTTCAAAAATATTTCTGTCTAAATTTGACCCTTTGCACAAGTGCTGCAACCTAGTGGTGTGATAAGATATAAAATTACTCTTCTTCGAGGGTAGTGAATTTTCACCTGCAACCTGGCTGTGAACATGGTTAACAGGCTTAGAAACTAAGTTATCTGCAGAGAACTACCTAGATTAGACAGACTCTGTCTCGGTCATTTGTTTCCTTGGGAAATCATGCTGAGAATAGGAAATGATTGTCTCAGAAACAGTGGTGGTTATTATTCTCAGATTAATCTTTTCTGCCTTTTACAATGAGCTATCTAACAAGAAAAAAGTAGCAATGATATAATTTAACTGCAATTTGTATACTGGTGTGCATGTATATATGTTTATATTATGAATATCTATTTACATTCAGTTAATGATGAGCTTATTTGCTTTGACATATAGCAATATTTTTATGCATTTTTCAACTACATCTGAGTACAGAGCAGTAACCACAGCATTTACTGCAAGCATATTTCACTATTTCATCAGTTTCTTTGCAGATCCTTTGTCTGCTGAGAACATGCAAATAGGAAGTTTTAATAGATATACACTCATTTGCTCTAATGCAAAACCAACAAGACCATTACATTCTACAAGTCTACATATCATCCCCAAAGCTAGATTTTGCTATTTTATAGCAGACTGTTGTAAATGTTTATAATTGTTACAAAATTATAAACACAAACTCTTGGTGATGTAAGCAATCAAGACCTTGCCCAATGCCACCTAAAGAAACAAAAAAAATCTCAGCTGCTTTCTTGTTTAAATCAACACTCCTCAGACATTACAAAGTTCCTACTGAAAAATATCAAATAATCTTGGCAGCACACAAAGAAAACACGGACATAATGCTAAACTAGAATTAGCAGAAACGGCTGCAGACATGACATTTTCATTCATAGTATTGCTTAACAAAGTATATAAAAATTTGAGAATAGCCCCTTCAGGCAAAAACTAGGTTATCAGTTTATAATCTAAGTACTCATCTCCTGATGCAAGTCCTCATACTGACTCTAAGAAACTGTTTTTCAACTCTGGGAAAAATAGCTTATCTTCTCTATTTGCCTTACCCATTTCCCTAAGTTCATTTTTTCTTTCTTCACCTCATTGAAAACAGCACTGACAAGCATTCCATTCACAAAGTACCCATTTAATATAAAAGTTTGAGTAATGGGAAAATCTCAATGAATGCTTGTACCAGACTCATTATATTTCTGGTACATGGTATACTTAAAAGGGATTTAGATATTAAGAAGTACAGTCCAATCTCTCGTCCCTCCTTTCCTCCTCCAGTAACATTGCCATGTAAATGCAAAGACTACTACCTCAGAAAAAGTAAAGAGTAAAAATAAAAAAGAAGATATAATGCTTCACAGACCCACTTCCTCACACCATGCACAAACTCACACACTCATTTATGCAAACACACATACATAAACAACAAGTTGTATAATACAATATATATATATATAAAAATACCTTAAAAGCAATGGATGTACAGTTGGGTTAATGTAGAAGCTTTTACTGAAATGAAAGATGAAGATTATAGGAAACAACTCCATTTGTGTGGAAGCAACAGAGATGATAGGTCAGTTTTAAAATGCTGGTTGCTATTTGTCACTGATTGCACGTGCAGATGCCTTCTCTTATGCTGAAGGACTGTTAAGATTTTTATGGCTGTAACTAGTATCATGTGCTGCATTAGTCTATGGAAAATTTCTCATGCAGCTGACAATGCCACCAATACTTAGTAATAGGGAACATGGATTTAGACTTGTACTGTGCTGCATTAATTTAACACCACATCAAATATGGATTTTATTGCAGCAATGACAATAAATGCTCACACAGGTACAGACTAAATTTTTTCTCCCTCGCTCTTTTCTCTTTTTCCTCCTTACTACTGAAATTTCAAATTTAACAACATTTTTTCCCATTTGTATATATGTATCTCTGTACCTATCTTTGAAATATTGCCTGTATACACCCTCTTTCCCTCTCTGCAGGGATTTTCTTTGTTAAAAAACATTTCCTCTAAGTGCACACAATTATTCTGAAATACAATTCAGGGCAAAATCAATAGCAGTGAAAGCTGTAACAGGCTTGCACTGGCATAGAGAAAGTGTGGGCACATACGTGCTTCATGCTATGCCCATAACAGTTACACTGTGAAACACTGTGCCTTTTTCAATTCAAATAGTATTGTTGCTGCCCCCATTGAATTTGCAAGAACTGAATACAGACTGAAACTGCTGCTCGAAAGACAGCCTGTTTACTGGTAGAGAAAAAGAAAGGAAATTTATGAAAAGCTTAGTAGACCAGTCTTAAATACATACGATATCAGTTTACTTTGAGGAAAGAATGCACAGCATCTATTTCCTATCCTTCATCTCATTACTCCTGGGGCATATTTATGAAATGTAAAAAGTTGCATACAGTAGAACAATTTGAAACACTGCATTAAATACCATGCTGCTCATGCTCTAATGACAGTGATAATAACAACAACTACAAGGAGCTTAAGGAAGCACAAATAATGAAGACTCCTACCTTTTATTTTGCTTCTGAGAAAGTGAAGTAGAGTCCACCTCAAGGAAAACTGAAGAATGAGCTATTAGAGTCCTCTTCTTGTTTGTATTCTGCTCTTATTTTCTAAGACTGATCCCACTTGGATCTAACTCAGGCTTTTTCTCCCAGTATCACTTAACTCTGGACAGCAGAGAACCAAAGCTGAGGGGGAGCGCTCCCTCTGACTGGCTTTCATTCAGAGCTCCTGATTAAAAAAAAAAAAAAAAAAAAAAAAAAAAAAAAAAAAAAGGAAAAAGAAAAAGAAAAACAAGGAGGACGCGGCACTCACTCACCCCCACGCACACACTGACACACACTGACACACAGACACGGGCACACAAGCACCGCGGCTCGCTCTTCCCGAAGGAAGGCAGCGCAGAGCCAGACGCTGCTGCAGGAGCCGCAGCACTTACCGGGAAGGCTGGGGACGGGGAGCTCAGGCTGTGCCGAGCACACAGCGATTTGCAACTGAATGCAGTGGGAGGGTACAGCAAGCGGAGAGCTTTTTTGTTAAAGCCTGTCGCCCTCCCTTCGCTGGCAGAATGGTTCCCTGTTTTTGAAGTCTAAGGTAATCAGCTTCATCTACTTAGCTCGTCGCGACAGTGCGGAGAGCACCATCACTTTTTGTGGTATGCTTTCCTTGATTAAATATAGCTGCTTGTCTATACCTCAGGTGATCTTTCAGAAATGTTTATAAAATATATATTTATTTATAGAAATTAGAATGGTGCAAAATTAAATTAGACCATCAGAGGGCTCAGATACCACCACAAAGGGAGTCATTTTCTTCACTGAACTATGCTATTAGATTAGAAACATTTTTTTTCTCCTGCTCCACCAGTTTTATGATTATTATAAAATAAGACAGGTTCATATGATATTAGGTATTTTCCCATTTCCAGAGGTCATCTGAGAAAAATGTCAACATCTCTATGAATCCTCCATTCTTATTTTTTTCCCCAACTGATACTTGCGATGCCTATGCTTATTTTGTTTCAGTCTCTGTATTTAGACTCCTATTTTGCAGATATGCTCCTTTCCACTAAGCTAATCTGAGCTGGTGACACATTTCCAGTATAGCAAACTGGACTCAGCATAGTCCTCCTTGGATCATATCAAGTCCAATCATTTCACTTGTGATACTGTGGAGAGTTCCATGTACATTAGTTAGATTTAACAAATAGTCACATAAGATTAAACCAATGGATGTCAGTATTGCTCTATCCAGAAAGTGTCATAAAGGACTTTCTCTGGTTGTAAAAAAAAGTCATCTAAGAATGAGAAAAAAAGTCAAAATCTCTTAAATAGCAGCTTAAAAATGTATTTGTGAGTAAGGATCACAGGTTTTTATTAGGCTGCTTGTTTATTTGCTTGTTTTCAGATGTCCAAAAAAAAAAAAATATCAAACAAACAAACAAACAAAACCCCAAAGACTACAACAACAGCAACAAAAAATATCTTTATCTTGCTGAGTATCACTTCCTAATGTAAGCAACTGGTATCAGAAATGGTCCAGCACCTGAACGCAGCTGTTTCATAGAAAGCAAATGAGTATATAAGTAGTACACAACAATACCATATAATTCATCACCACCACAGACAGAAGCAAAGCAGCAAAATATTGGGAAAACCAACTCTTCTTACCAGAGCTTATAAAATAATTTGGTTTTGGCAAATTTATCTGCCATGATAGATTTTTATTCTTTCAAAGAAATACAATGATATTCATTTGCTTTGCTATATTTGGGCACAGAAATACACACAATTCACTAGTAAAGAAATTTCTATTGCTTTCTTTCTCCCTTTCCCGTTACTCTGTCAAGAAGAAAGTTAATATCACCATATGTCCATCTGAGCCTGCTTTCCAAAGAACTTAATTCAGTTCTTTCACAGAAAAGGAGGTTAGTGTAGAATCTAAGTTGAGCTTTCTTATCTCTGCCAGCGTTTGACGTTACACTATGAAAAAAAGACATTCAGAGATCCAAATGATCCATGTGGAACTGGCAATACTAAGACATCTGCACTGCAAGACATCTGCAAGTTGACCCATTTATATGTGAAAAAGTAGGAACATAAAACTCCATTCTTTTGGGCAAAACATCTCACCTTGATCTGAAGCTAAAGTCCAAGGAAGCATATTTTCTATGTCTAAGAGCTGCATTTCTGCCTCCTAAAATTATCAGATTTGGTCAGGCTTGATCCATGCACTGTGAAGCTGAAGACTCTTAGAATAGCAGTTGCACTTTCAATTTGGCACTACAGATAAATTATAGTGAAAGGACACATAAAGATGTGGAGATTAATGTACATGGCAAGGAAGTAGTTTTTTAAAGCTGGACTGCTTTTTGGATAATGAACAAAATATTGAGTGTTGAAAATTAAGTTAAAAGCTTTAGTTCCTTTTAACATTTTTTTTTTCTGTTATTTAAGTTGTAAATATGAAGTGAGAAATAAAGGACAGTTCGTGTATGTGTACAAGAATTTACTTCACTCTTGTGTGTACACATAGACACTGAGCACTGCACCAAATTCTAAAGTAAAATAAACAAAACCATTTAATAGAATTATTCAGGAACAAGACCTCCAGAGTCACCTAGTGTGCACTTACTCTCCATCTTGCAGAGTATGCTGGAACATTTCTGTTAACATTTTATAACATTAAAATGTAGCAAGAGATATATGAATTTATTCAGGCATAGTTTCCACAAGTCACGCTTGCACCCTTAAACTGGGCTACACTTGGGATTTACTGTTCAGTTCTCAAAAAAAACATGCATTGTCACTAACTCCTCTTTCTCTTGGTATGATAAACTATTTAAAAGTTGGTTGTTTTTTTGTTGTTGTTGTTGTGTGTGTTTTTTTAAATACTGATACCATGTGGATATCGAAGGCAAAACGGTTATTCATCCATATCTTTATTCCTGCACGACAGAAAGTTTAAAATAAGGTGACATCATAGTCTATTTATAACACTGCCTAATACTTCCCATTAGGAGAGCCCTTTTATAGATGCTTATAAATTTACCAAACAATTTTTTTTAGGATTAAATTTTCTGTGTTGACTATCCACCTCAGGCAGAAATCATTTAAAAACATTTCAGCCAAAATGATACTGAGATTTCGGAGAACGAGGAAAAATTATACTGCTCAAATTTTCTCACAGAAGTAAAGCAACCTTCATGCTTTGAAGGCAGAATGTGAAACTCCACAGGGTACAGCTGGCCTTTGAGTCAGAGAAGCTTACCAATGGGGACAGATTAGGTCAAGTAGCATTAAGATAAAGGAAGAGTGGTAGGAGCAGGAGTGGGAGGCTGGAGGATGTGTTCTTATTGGTCAGCAAGTGAAAAAAGGACATGTTCTGATAAAGAACCAACAAGGAAGAAGCAGTGGAAAACCAAGGGTAAAGACATAAATTCATGCAGACTGAATAAAGTAACCAGGCAAGGGGGAAAAAGAAAGAAAAAAAAAGAAAAGGAAATAATAATAATAATAATAATAAAATAGGAAACAAAAAGTCAGACAAAAGGATTCAGACTGTACCAATGACTGAGAAACTGCTTTATGCCAACTCCATCTTCAAAGTGGCAGCTTCATTCACTGACAGTTATGAGCCTGCCATGATACCTACTCAGTCATCAGTGGAGATTCTTTCCTTGTTTTTCAATAATGGTTACAAATCTGGTTGATATCCCTGAAGTCAAAAAGTTGAATTTGTAAAAAGATGATGAGGTGTAAGAAAAAAGAGAAAAACAAACAAACAAACAAACAAACAAAACTGGAATTAGACCACATTTTCCTAAGTTTCACATCAGGAAATGTTTATCAAGCACATTAACATTCTCTCCAGCCAATGCTGGCCCATACAGAGTGAAAGAGCATAGTATTTTCTTCAGGAAAAAGAAATCAGAGTGCATTTTTTTAAAGAGACCATCTACCTTCATACAGTCCCTAAAGCACCCCTCCTTGTTGCACAAGATGGAATAGCCTCTGGGTATGCTATGGAAAGGCAATAGTTGTCTAGAAAAAAATATCTTTTTGGTTGTAGAAGCCAGAAAATTTGTTGCAAATGAAGCTGAATGATTGAAAAAATAGAAATTCTCAAGTGAGAATGTTTCCCTTTGAACTAGATCATATCCATTCCTGTCACTTACTTAAGACAAATTTCTTTCATAGGTATTTTCCTGTTACATTCATTTATTCCTAAGTTTCTCAGTAAAGAGCTGAGTCTGATTCACAACCACAACACACGTGCACTTATAAGAGCAAAACACTGTGAAAGTCAGATCTGTGTCTTGTACTTGGTGAACTGTCAGCTTGTACTTTTGATCACTATCTCTCTTTATGCCTTAAATTCTATTTTGTGAAAGAGTCAGCATCATAGCCTTTCAGAAATGCTCGAGAAAGTTATACAAAAGCGAGGTATAAACATATGCCAGAAATTTGACATTCAATAATTTTAAAGCAGCATTTTTTTTTTAATTAAGAAAATATTGCTAATTATGTAGCATTGACACAATCATGCAATAAAATATCATGATGCAGGATAAGCAAGTGAGTTTAGCATTTCCTAACTTATGCAAGCGTGAATATGAAATCTTAGTATTGTTTTTTACAATGACTATGTATGCATCTGTATTTGAACATTTTAATATTTATTAAGTGACTGTGAATGTAGCATGTAAGTACCATGCAGACATAAATACAGCAACTGCAGATCCAACACACATTGTTTCTGAACAGAAGACATGAAAAGATGGACAACATGACATAAAAAATTGTGTCAAAGAAAAAAACAGAGAATCAATAGAGATAAATAGAGGAGAGAGACAGTAGCAATAAAGTAACAGAGTCCCAAGTCAAGCAGCCAGAATGCTGTGGGGGAAAACACAGATAGTACTAGGAACTAAAGGCTGTTCCTGAAGAAAGCAAGAGCAAACTGTTTCAGAGTATGTGCACTAAGTAATAAATAAATAAAGAAATAAATCAAGCAGAGCAGTGCCAGTCCAAAACGTCACTCTCAAAAGCAACATCAGCAATCTATTCCTCTTGGTAATGTTCATATCAGCTGGAGCTCCTGCTCTGACAATAGCACTACTTCCGCTAATTCTCCAGGCAGCCCTTGGCAATGTTTGTGCCAGGAAGTGCCCTGACTTCTATTATAAATCTCTTCTGATCTATCAAGACAGGAAAAAAAAAAAAAAATAGAGTTCTATTTGCTTCTACCATTTCATTTTGACCCAAATACATATATTTATTGCAGTTATTGTAAGCCACAAGCCACAAATTATTCCAGATTGAATACTTTCTAGTACCTTCCAAAACTGTTTTGTACTATTAATAAATGATCTAGTCCTGTGTCAGAGTGTTCAAATGTTCTGAAGTAAATATTAGTTTGGTAAAACAAAAAAAGTTTATAGTTATCTAGAAAACATCCATAAATGTGGTGTAAAAGAAACATAACTATAAAAGACTATACACACACAAGCTGAAACTACTAAGAAGAAAGTCAGTAAAACAGCCACATCATATACAAACATGTCTGTGATTCCTCCAATGATTACAAAAAAAAAAAAAGAAATCTGAAACATCCATAGAGGTAAAGCATAATAGATTATGGTAGCATTCTTCAAATCCCCTGTATTTGTAGCAAAGTGAGCAGGAAGAAAGTTTTTCTGGAAATAATACTTAACTAATACAACTAAGCAGATTTTTTTTTTTTTAATAGAATAGATGCCACCTGATTTGTACAAAATTCATTATTTCTGGATAATACCATGAAAATAAAGAGAAAAAATATATATTTACTTCACTAGAATTATTATTTGACTTTCCCCTTCTTGTGTCAGTCAGTTGTTTATTTTTCTATTAGTACTCTCTTTAACACTGATGAAGTTTACTTGTAGATATGACACTGTGTAAACACAATTCTTCTATGAAAGATGTCCTCTAAAACAGTAACATGAAATACATTCGGTCTCCCTTCTTCTTTCCTGTTCTTAGTTTCTATCCAGTGACAACAGCACTGGAAAAGTTACAAACAACCACAATAGCCTGTTGTTTTATTCCTTTCTAACATCAGTGTGTTCCTCTATGTTCACAGGTAAATAACATTTTTATACATAGGGTTTATTCAGATGTTTGCTTTATCTGCATGATTGTAATTTTACTATAATATACCAATGGTTATTTATGTATCTCTCTTCATGGGTAAATCAAGAGGTTTAGTGCAATCCCATTTCATTTAAATAACAATGTACATGCATATGCAAATGCAAGAAAATGAACAAATGCACAGAATGGCCTCCTTACTTGAAAATATATTTGGAAGGACAAAGATAAAAAGTATCAATTTTGCATTTGGCAAATGTGGTGTTGACATTTTAAGAAGAACAGCTAAACAGTTTTAGATCAATTGCTCAGACCTCAAAAGAAGCCAT
Organism: Gallus gallus; assembly: GCF_016699485.2. Classification (NCBI taxonomy): domain Eukaryota; kingdom Metazoa; phylum Chordata; class Aves; order Galliformes; family Phasianidae; genus Gallus; species Gallus gallus. The sequence goes on along the minus strand of NC_052533.1, from coordinate 71,824,276 downwards.
AGTTTTGCTGAGAACAAAATCAAATAAAGCATTCAATCTAAATAATACAAAGAATTAAAATTGTAGACTTCATGAAAACAAAAACCAGACAATAAACCACAGTCCTGCTCGGAAAAAAATCAAAACATATCAACCAACCAAAAGAACAGCAGCATGAAATGCTACATTTCAACATGTTTATAGTATGTCTTCATCATATTGGAATTCAGAACTTTTTAAACCCTTATTCATTGAAGTGTTCATATGCAATTAAAAGGATGCACATTAAGTCTCTTTCCAGCCTTAACAGATTATGAATAACTCTACTCTTATGTTTTATCAAGAAGTACACCTTGAAGTTATGGTAGCAGAAGAGTCATGAGATCAAGAAAAGGCCTATTTTTTTTCTTTTTTATCCCTGATATGTGTCAAGCTTTCGGTACACAAGGTGGTACACGTGCAAGAATGGTTTTGTCCGATGAACAGAGAGTGATAGTAAGATGGCACAAGCCACACAAAGCCAGAACAAAACAAAACAATTATTTCCACTCCTCCACCCCCAATTCTTCCCTAAGAGATTGTAAATGAATTGCAGTTTCTAAATCCAGTTGCAACTAGCAGGTCTTTTTCATTCCTCCTGAGTTCTCACCTATACAATGTAATCAGCATTCTAAGGGTGGTGTTTGCACTCAGCCTTTATTTTGAAACACGTGTCCTCAGTAGGGCTCAGAGTAGGAACTAGGTGAGAATTCCTGTTCTGACTGAGAATACCAAGATATGGAGTGACTGCAGTTGATAAATATTATTTTTCTTATTAGCAACTGATTCAGGTATTGGTTCTTATGCTGCAAGTCTAAGCATTTTCATGTTGACATCTATAATTACACAGGGATAAACTTAATAGTTAGAGAGAGGGAAGTTTTCTACACTAATGCGGCATTTCAAATGTCCTATCAAAAGTAACAGTAAAAACAAATCCCAGGACGATGGGTACAAGATCAATGTGGGCTCAAGATATGAACAGTTCAGGCTATCTTTCTATCTATAACAGAAACAAAAATCTTACGGATAATTCAGTTTTGAACAATATGACAGTAGGAGGTGCGTGTATGTTAGCTTCTTATCAATAGCAGAATTCTCCAAGCAAAAGGATTAAGAAGGAAGAAGGAATGCAGCATTTTGAAACAGCACTTTTCATTCCTTTAGAGCAAAAGCAGACTCTGGCTTAGAAATGTGATGTTCAGAATGCAAAAGCAGTCAGGATTCTCTGTAAGACTGGTTTTCAATGGAATACATAATTATTGTAAAAAAAAATATATTCTCTGTGTTTAAAACATCCATCTGAAAGGCAGAAAGTGTCAGAAACAAGTGATTTCTTATCTTTGAATTGTAAGTACATAAAAACCAAACATACTAATATAAAAACTACATAAGTTTTTTTGTGTTTTCTTTCCTGAAAGACAAAGCCAAGTTTTGTACCTTTGTCTCCATTAAACTCTAACATTCCATCATACTGTATATTATTTTGTTGATCTGATCTTGTAGCCATCCCTGATCAGAATTCTTGGATCAGTCCTCCAGTTTACGTCTCACCAAATGTTCCTTCTTCAGCCTATGTCTTAATATAATGCCTTTCCCAGATAGACAATATCTTCAGCATTTCCTAACTTTAACATTAGAAGTTTTCAAGTTGCTTGCATTTTGACAGGAACCTCAGGAAGCTAGTACTCCAATGTATGAGACCCCAGACATAATCAGATAGTCTGCATGGAAAGAAGACATAGAGTTGGTGAAAAAGAAATACTGTAAAATTACTCCATGATAGAATGTGAATAAGATCAGAATTTTCTATCGCCTAAGTTAGTGCACTTTGACAATACAACCACCTCCTCCTAGTCTAAAATACTACAATTATTTTTTTTCCTTTCTGCTTGGACTGTCAGGAGATCTGACCTTTTCACAGGTGATGATGAATTTCTTCTCACAAGGATATCCTTAAGGCCATTACTGTCCCCACTGGCTTTAGAGAAACTGAAGCACCAGAAGATATTAAATGCTCTGCCCTCTGCCATTTAGGTTAGGTCACGACAGTAGAAGGAAAAGACTTAGCAGCCCGATCAGATTACCAAGACTATCCTTCTCTTCACATTCTGCACTTGTATTAATCAGATAAATAATCATATCTAGGTTATGTTTGCATGAGGTACTACCTATTCATGTTTCTAAATCAAGATTTAAAGAACAAAAAGGAATAACCAAAGCATTAAAAACTATAAATAAATATCTTGAAGTCAGAACACTTGGAAAGAGTGCAAGTACTGTGAAAAGAAGTCTAATATTCAGTTCTATTGATAAATATGGAATTTGAAATAAGAAAAACAAAAGGGGAGGGATGCAAAAGTCACATTCTAAAACAAAATAAGTTACATAGAGATGGATGTTAGAAGACATAGAATCATAGAATCATTGAATCGCTAAGGTTGGAAAAGACCCACAGGATCATCCACTCCAACCATTTGCCCTCCACCAATGGTTCTCACTAAACCATGTCCCTCAACACAACATCCAAACGCTCTTTGAACACCTCCAGGCTCGGTGACTCCACCACCTCTCTGGGCAGCCCATTCCAGGGCCTGACCACCCTTTCAGAGAAGTAGTATTTCCTAATGTCCAGCATGAATCTTCCCTGGTGCAGCTTGAAGCCATTCCCTCTAGTCCTATCACTAGTCACCTAAGAGAAGAGGCTGACCCCCAGCTCACTATAACCTCCCTTCAGGTAGTTATAGAGTGCAATAAGGTCTCCCCTGAGCCTCCTCTTCTCTAGACTGAACAACCCCAGCTCCTTCAGCCATTCCTCATAAGGCCTGTGCTCCAGACCCCTCACCAGCTTTGTTGCCCTCCTCTGGACACGCTCCAGGGCCTCGATGTCTTTCTTACAGTGAGGGGCCCAAAACTGGACACAGTGCTCAAGGTGTGGCCTCACCAGTTGCAGAGGACAGGGGGACAATTACTTCCCTGTTCCTGCTGGCCACACTATTTCTGATACAAGCCAGGATGCCATTGGCCTTCTTGGCCACCTGGGCACACTGCTGGCTCATGTTCAGTCTAGCGTCAGTCAACACCCCCAGGTCCGTTTCCTCTACACAGTCTTCCAGCCTCTCTGCCCCAAGCCTGTAGCGTTGCCTGGGGTTGTTGTGGCCAAAGTGCAGGACCTGGCATTTGGTCTTGTTAAATCCCATACCATTGGCTTCATCCCAGCTATCCAGCCTATCCAAATCCCTCTGTAGGGCCTCGCTACCATCAGGCATGTTGACACTTCCAACCAACTTGGTGTCATCTGCAAACTTACTGAGGGTGCATGTAAGAAACAGTGGAATTTGTACTAGATTTTTCAAAGGCAGTTTTATCATTCTTTTTGTAAAGGAAACAAGGCACTAGAGTAAAAAAAATGTGTGCCTCAGTGCTTTATGGTAACACTGAAGTTTACCATAAGTCCACAATCACCAAACTAAATCTCTCATTTGTATGATTTACTCTGAGAAAAGCTCAAGAACAGGCCACCATAAAATAGAAGGATCACACTTAAGAAAAACAACTGCCAGATAATTCACTGAAACTCTGCATTTTTGCTATAACAATGTGGCTGCTATTGCATATGGCATCCTTTGCTTTTCACGATAGCGTGTCCTAAACTTCCCCAGGATGAACAAACAACTTTGCCACAGGAATAGAAATATTTTTCTCTGAGAAAGAGGGAAAAAAATATCAAAGGCAGAACACTCATTAGAGTTTGCAAAACCATCATCATCAATATCTGCAGAACAGAACTGTTTGTTTTCTAACCTTTAAATTCATCTGTTTTATATATTCTCTCTACCCCCACCCTGTGAAACTTAGTCAAATCATCAGCTCCTCTATTACACATGCAAGTTCAGAGCCAGATCAGTCAGGAGGCTTACGATGATCTGGGTATGACATAACATCATAGGTTAGAGTTCTTGCTCATAGTGTTTGGGAGGATGCCAAAGAGACACACAACTCCTGACTGCAGAAAGAAGAATGACTGTCATCACCCAGCAGAAAAGATGTCAGAGTACTGATGTGTGCTTGAGTCTAACTCCAGGGGCAAATTACCTGAAGTTAAAAAATGTTCACATCCAGATTTAGATTGACACAGTTGCCTCTTCTCAAACCTCAAAATCTGATCTTTCTTGTAATTGAGAGAACAATCCTACTGGAGTGTCACTGAAAGAATGTCTCATTTTCAACTGTATCTGTCTTATACTAAGTCCAGCTGAAAGATCAGCATCTGCACTGCACACAGTACTTTTCATCATTTTCAGCTTTCTGGGAAAAAAAAAAAAAAGAAAGAAGAAAAAGAAAAAGAAAAAGCTAATTATCAAAAGAAAACTTCAAAATAACAAAATACTAAATAACAATTCAATATTATGCAATAGCTATGGACAAGACTAATTTTAGAAGAGGACATCATCAGAAAAAAAACAAAATAACAGATATCAGGACCATGCAAATAACTTACACTAAAATTCACTTTTTATTTAAGATGAGAAATTATCACCACCTAATGTCCAATTAGTGGTTTACGTAAAATCATGTTATTGCACTGGACAGCTGCCCAATGGATAAGCAGTCATATCATAAATATGCACATATAAAAATCAGTTTCGGTACTAATTAGAGTTGCAACCTTGTTGGCAGACTCAACAGAAAAGGAAAGGAGATTTTGCTTAGGTGACAGCATAGCATCTGATGCCAAAATAAAAATGGTTGAACAAATGTTGGCACAGAACCCTGCCTATGAAATCTGATGAGTACATTTTTCTTTCTTTTTTTCCTTTTTTTTTTTAATAATTGTTTATGTTTGGTTGTACTTAAATAGAGTGGGAAAAAAAACCAACACATGATCTGTTTCTTCCTTGCTGGTTTTCATGGCTTAGCTGGAATGATACAAGGGAAAAATATTGCAGATAGAATAAGTTAAACACAGTTTAACATTTAAAAAAATGTTTTAAGACCATTATGTGTTAACTTACATTTATTTATGTGCAACTCCATTTTTTTTTGTTTGTTTGTTTTTCTTAGGTATAATTTGTACATTTTCAGGCATAAGTAAGGATGAAAGTGTTATTTTTGTGTTTTGATACATATTTTGAAAACAACAGATGTGAACCTCTTTCTTTTCATTATTACTTGAAGCTTAGGAATCGTTACTTTGATATCATTTGAAAAGTAGGTGTCAAAATTCTGGATTTTCTGGGCTTTATATATATATTTTTCACTAGAATGCTATTTCTTAGCTTTTGAAAAATACACTGATGCATGAGCTGGAATATTCTGAATAAAATACAAGTACCTTTCTAGAAACATTTTCCTCTTTAATGAGGTATTTATACAAGAGTCAGGAAGTGACCTTAAGTTATAGGCAGTGAATTTACTTTCTAGCTCTGACCCTTCATAATTTCATCACAATATAGTAAGAATACTAATATAAACCTGCAAATAGTCATTCACACTTCAGTCATTTAATGCTTTCTCCTTTCTTTCAAAAATGTCACAACGTAGCATGAAATGAATTCTGCATACAGCTTTCTAAAAGACCATAAAATTTTAGCCTCGGGACAGCAACATAAAATAAATAAATAAATAAAAATAACCTAAATAAGGAAGACCCAAAACAGCCAACAGCCTTTTACAGCTTATCTGCAAACTGGACAGCAGCCAAGAGGTTTGGGTATACTCTCTCATTAGGTCATTTATTGTGCTCCATTCTCATCCCCAAGAAAGCAAGGATTCAAGAGTTCCAAGTTCTGACATTTTTTAATTACGCTACTGTGCAGCATAACATGAAGTTATAGGGTATAATGAAGGCCTACGGGAGACTATTAGAACAGTTTTTTAGGCACTAGAAAATAGTTTTTAATATTAATTTTGTCACAAATGCCATACGCTGAATTAGTAATTAAAATATGCGGACAAAAGAACAGAACCCTGAAGAACAGAATATCATTCATTGTGTAAAATTTTTAAAGTACTATGCCCTTTGATTAGTTTTTTGCTTTTAAGTAAAGAAAAAATGGTGGAAATTTTTTTCAGATGTAGGTCACAGGACAGTTGATTGGAAAGCACAGGGCACTCAGAGAGACTACAGTGACAGTTTCCTAGTTTTCACTGGGAGAAAAGAACTATGCTGATTTTTTTGAAAGTTGATAAACTTACGTGAGTCAGAAATTTTTTTTTAAAAAAAGCACACTAAACTGTGAAGGCAAAAAGATGGTACGTGAAATATCACCCTCACTGTTAATGTCTTTGCCACAGAAAAATTATGTGAGTAGGAAGGAGCTGATAATAACAGAAAAATCCTACTATAGGTATTATACAATAGCTTGTAAATTGTGGTTATCTAGTCTAACAGAACTACAGAACTGCACAGGGCAAATTCTAGAGATAATCACCTCTGTTGCATCTTTATCATCAACTCCTTTTGTGAATGTTGGCCAATCACTTATCACTTCATCACTATGGTGGAGAAATTAATTACAGAATGAATAAATTTCACCTTCAATTTGCAAATTGTTCATGCAAAGCTTATAGTTTCTCTATGTTTCTTCTGCATAATTAATCATTCACCTTCTCAAAGGACTTTTTTACCCTCTCCTCCCCCCACGGGAACTCAGGCAATACTAGTTAAATTTGACTATAAAAATATATGATATTTTATTTATTCCTCCTGATTGGTTAAGCATAGATTTTAACCAAATACATTTTTGTTACCAGCTACACAGATGTACAAATTCCTCTTACCTTCCACAAAATATTTTCTAAATTTATGGGGATTAACAAAAGAAAACCATTCACAGAAAGATAATGAAAAATAATGCTTCAGCTGCTGTTAAAAAATATGAAATAATTTCAGTAAATATCACTACTTTGATTTTAATCATTGGTTTTCCCAAGAACTGCAAGGAATGTTTTGCTGATGTTCATACCATGTTATTACAAAGCGAATAGATATTCACAGTAATAGCAATATAAAGATTTACCAGAACTATGTGCTTTCTACCAAGGGTATTAAAGAGCAGAATATTTTATAAATATGTTTTGAAATTTTTATTTCGTTTGGAGTTGGAAGAATAGTTTTAGCATTTGCAGTGAAGGTGACAAATCTGAAAGGCCACAGTCTCCATTGAAACACTAAAAATTTTCCACGGAACCCAGTAATATTTCTAGAATTCTTTACTCCAGATTGAGATAGCAATTGAAACAGTGCCTGCAGAGAGCAGCAGTGAACTTTTCACTGAGTAAAGGAACATACAGACAGGAAAAACTGGCCAAAATACTCCTCTAAAACATTCTAGCCTATAGAACAGAAATCACTACAAAATTAGGATTATACAAACCTTCTATTGGTCACCAGGAAGGCAAAAAGAAATCCAAAACAACTCTTATCTTTATTAGACACACGCTGCTTTCCTCAAAATAGCATTCTTTCTGGGTCATACTAAGAGAAATTCAGGTTTTCCAGAGGAGGCAATGTTAGTCTAATCTTCACATCATGTTAGCCTTGTTAGCCTTCACATCATGCAGCCAAAGTACTATTATGTTATTTCATAACAGAGCACATTATTTCAGAAGCATTTTTTGTTTGTTTGTTTGTTTGTTTGTTTTAAATGCCTCTCAGTCACTTTCAGTCTGTAGATATAAGGGACAGAAATTAACCTCCTTAAAACACCCAGGATACTGAAAAAAAATTCTCTTAGATTAGAGTCACATCCTGAAGATTTTGTCCTTTTAGAATCAGTATCTTTGACTTTCTAGGTGTAAGTAAAATGTGTCCTCTCAGATTTTGAGCAAATAACAACCAAGAAATGCAAGAACATTGTGTTTTATGATATTATGATAAGGTATGTAGCAATGATATATGTATTATGATATAGGTTATGCTATATCATATCTTATGATATCTTATGATATAGGTATTGCTACAGAGTTATCCTTGTAGGCTAATCTCCGTCATATGACAGAGATATTACGTTTAGGTCATGTACCCAGTGACTTTCTTACTGATATACTGAGAATACACATGTAAGTGAAGAGCCATATCAAGACCTGCTTTATTTTATCATTTAGTTTACTATGCATCTCTTTTTTTTAAATAAAAGCCTTTATTTTCCTTGGAAGATTTTTAATATAAACCTTTAATGCAGTATGATGAAAAGGACATTAAACACTAATTAATTATAGCCATAATTCATCTAAAAAAAAAAAAAAAGATTTCAAACAGTACTGATCTAGGGCTTATTTGAAAATCCTGAAATTTGCATTTAGTGTTGCTTTCAAGCCAGCAGTCAGCCTTTAACATTCTTTGTCTAGAAGGACAACTGAAAAAAAAAAAAAAAAAAAAAAAAGGAGACTTTCACTGTTTCATTATCCACTTATCTTGAGTATGAACAGTTTTATTCTATGGATTATCACATTTCTTCTGAAGCACTATGCAGTTTCAGCTTCAGAAATTCTTCTGGTTTTTGTTTACTTGTGAGAAAGGTAAGAACAAGTACTGATAAAGCAGGAAATTGTATTACATTAGGTGCATTTGTTAAAATATGAGAGGCTCAAACATTCACATGTTAACCAAATTCAGGGAATTTCTACACTAAATTTAAAAACCAGACCATTTCTAGTCTAAGCAGGTGTGCACACATAATTCATTCCCTCTCAAGCATTCCATAAGAAAATCAATAATTGCAAGAGAATGCAGGGTTTTTTTAAAAAAAATATGTGTGTGTATGAGTAAAAGAATCAATCAGGACAATACCACACTCCTTCTAATTTTAGTGGCTGTTGCTTTTTCATGAGAATCACAATCTTGAGGGATTCCACATGGAAGAAAAAAAAAAAACTTACAAAATTATTTGGGCTAAAGTAGTATAATTGTGACATTTTCTGTAAGAATAATTCTCTGATTAATATTCTCAGAGCCCAGAACACCTTGTCAACCAAATAGTGTACCTGTAGGCACATACAGTAGGTTAGGACTAGGTTATGTATGCCCCAAAGCTTCTGCTTCCATTTCAGAATAAGGTGACAAATGTCAAATAATACAGTAAAGTATTTGCTACAACAATGGTATCTACAGAAAAAAAAAAAAAAAAAAGGCATAGATACTGTAACTCTTCTTTTCTTGTTAAGAGGTATAGAGTGTCTTTGTTGTTGTTGTTGTTGTTGTTTTTACCATCTTAAGAATGGTGTAGGAAGCATACATATGCAAAAGCAACCAGGAAAATACATTTTTTTTTTCATAGAACAAATTAAAGAATTACAAGATGGTTTGGGTTGCAGGGGACCTTAAAGGTCATCTTGTTCCAATCCTCCTGCCAGCCACTGGATCAGGTTTCCCAGAGTCCCTGCAAATCTGGCCTTGAACACCTCTAGGGATGGAACATTCACAATATCTCATGGCAGCCTGTTCCAGTGTCTCAACACTGAGTAAAAAATTTCCTACAAACATCTAACCTAAATCTCTCTTGTTTTAGTTTAAAACCATTCCCCCTTGTCCTGTCACTGTTAAATCGTGAAAATATCAGTCTCACTTCTGTATATAAACTCCTTTTAAGTACTGGAATTTTGCCATGAGGTCTCCTTGGAACCTTCTTTTTCCCAAAATGGACAAGCCCAGCTTTTTCAGACTTTTTTGTAGGAGAGGTACTCCAGCCCTCTGCTCATCTTTGTGGCCCTCCTCCGGACATGATCCAAGCCTTTAAAATTTTAATTATTTTATTTTATTTTTGTATAATCCTTTTCTTATCAGTTCACTAAAGGAGTGTGGAAATCAAACCTTAGGCAGGGTCATTTTGTACACAGTAGTAACTAATTTCCAGTTTTAAAACATCCGAACCAAGATGCTGTAAGGAACAGAAGCCAAAGACACTATAATGCATCCTGAGATGCACTCTTATCTCGAGATGAAAATGCAGCTTTTCCACAACCCAAAAGTCACGTTTTTGACTGGAGTAAATCTTTTAGATGAATAACAGTGTAGAAGTTAAAATAAATTATCTGAATAAAAATACACTTTTTTTTTAATCAAAGAGAACATAGATAGCCGTATGTATATATTATTTTCCTGTTCAGAGGAGGTTTGAAATATCCTTTCAAGTAATTTTTAAAGTCATTTTGATACATATACATACATCACATTTTGTGATGCATATAATTTTGGCACTTTATAGAAGCAATCATAGTAATGTGCAAACTCTTAGGTTCTATTCCATAATACATTAAAAACAAACGTATGTGCATAAAATAAAATAGTTCTATATCTGCACATAAACACACTATGAAATACCATGCATTCAACACATACAATAAACATCTATTTTAATGTCAGCAGATTTTGGTGTGGGAGGTGGGAATCTGCATGATCTGCATGTTAGGTTATAATAAACAAATAAAACCCTACAGTAACTGGAGAGACACATATTATGCAAAAGGCATTCAATACTGAGTATGGAGGACAAAATGCTATTCTGTGCATCAAGAAAAGAAGGGGAGAGGACTAACTGCTACTGTCAGTGTGAGTACATACTTTGTATTATGCCATGAGAGATGCTCTCCAAATATTTCTTGGTGTTATGACATTTGTAATATCTCCCCTAAATGAGAGGTTTTTTTGTGTCTTACAAAGAGTGAGTGCACATTAAATCTTCAGTGTAATTTGGCTTAAAAAGTGAACCAACCAGAAGAAACAAACACACTGGAAATTAGGCTCCTACAAACTCCTAAGTCTTACACCAATTTGAAGAACTGTTCCTTAAAAAATGAAATTCATTTACATGATCTATAAAAAACTCATTTTTTTTTATTTGCATTGTTTATGCCGGCATAAAATCTAAAAGGCCTTATGTTATTGGCTCCTCTAAACTAAATTTTCACACCAATCATATATTCTTAGCCCATGAAAATGCTATTTTATTTTACTTATGAGGTTAAATTTCAAACTGATTGAATGACTGAAAGAAAAGATAGTTTTCTCTCACTTTGATGATGCATGAATTTGCTTTAGAAACATTAACTAGTCTTAATATTTATCTCAGACTACCTTAGTAGACTGAGACTTCATTTAAGAAAAGCTTAATGCCATTACAATAACTGAGATAAGGCAGTCGATTGGTACCTATTTGTCAACCCAGTTTTGTAATTTCAGAATGCTAAGGAAGTTTAGACACCAGCATACACCACCAGCCATTAGTTGTTGATTGTGTGGATTTGTATAATATCATGTTAAGTTACCATTCACACTAGAGTAAGGGTTTAATATTAAAGTGGCATTAATGATCATGTGCAATAAGAGAACCATGATATTTAAACCTTGTTACATTATTATGGAACATCAAAAGAATATTTTACTTATCTCACAATCAAAACTTGCATTAATTTGATCAAAGGAAAAATTATTTGAGTGGGACATAACTTACCAAAATTCATCACCTCTCTCTCTGAGGAATAGTAAGTTGGGTTTTTTTTAGGACAGCAGAACTTCTTAAAACTGTTTTCAAGCTGGAAAGGCTGCTGTCAGTATTCATTTTCTTTTCCAAAACATTAGCACACTCTAGGGTATTTAAAATCCCTTGAGTAACCTGTTCTAGAACTTAAAGAAAAAAATAAATCTGAAGTCTAATAGATATGAGCAATTGATACTATTTTTTTCAAATATTTAATAAAGCACAACCTCTCTCCCTCTAACCAAAAGTAAAAATATTTGCACTCTTGCTAGCACCTTCTCTTCTCACTCTTTCTTTTTTACACTAGAAATATATAGCCACATCAGAACTGCTGTACATTGATTAAAAAAAAAAAAAAAAGAGGAAAAATATGTTAGAAAACACAGTTTACCAGAATGATACCAGATAGGTGATGGAACATATTGGAAAATTATTTTCCCGCTTTGACTCTTGGCCTGCTAGGTTTTTCATTATTCAGTCCAATATCTAATAGTTCTTCACCTTCATAGAATCATAGAATCATAGAATCGCTAAGGTTGGAAAAGACCCACAGGATCATCCACTCCAACCATCCGCCCTTCATCAATGGTTCTCGCTAAACCATGTCCCTCAACACAACATCCAAACGCTCTTTAAACACTACCAGGCTCGGTGACTCCACTACCTCTCTGGGCAGCCCATTCCAGTGCCTGACCACCCTTTCAGAGAAGTAGTATTTCCTAACGTCCAGCCTGAACCTTCCCTGACGCAGCTTGAAGCCATTCCCTCTTGTTCTATCACTAGTCACCCGGGAGAAGAGGCTGACCCCCAGCTCACTACAACCTCCCTTCAGGTAGTTAGAGAGAGCAATAAGGTCTCCCCTGAGCCTCCTCTTCTCTAGACTGAACAACCCCAGCTCCTTCAGCCATTCCTCATAAGGCCTGTGCTCCAGACCCCTCACCAGCTTTGTTGCCCTCCTCTGGACACGCTCCAGGGCCTTGATGTCTTTCTTACAGTGAGGGGCCCAAAACTGGACACAGTACTCGAGGTGCGGCCTCACCAGTGCTGAGTACAGGGGAAAAGCACTTCATTTTTGTCTTTCTCTGAGAGAGCAAGCTACCAACCCTGAATGGCTGCAGTATAGCTTCCTAAAAATGCCTTCTTAACATTAACCCTACTGCTTTGCTTTGCAGAAGGTAAAGAAATTTTCTGAATTATACTGGTCTTCCCAAAGAGATGCCGTAGTGGAACTAACTGGTGCTGACATTAAGTAGAAAGGAAATAGAACAATTCAATTTCTCCACTCCTCACTCCACCTTGAATTCTTCTCTGTACCCTTAAGTTGCAAGTTAATGTCTGCCACATCAGTGTCTTCTGACCACTACAAAGGTGTATAGTCCAAGGCTAGAATGCTATTTATTTTTTTCCTCTTTCTTTGACCATTAACCCAACTCTACATTCTCTGAAGTGAGTGGTATTCTTGCTGTCTCTGTGGCTCCTTTCACAAATGTCCATTCTCCTTTCTTTCACTAAACACTGGACCTTTTCCGAGAAGAAACTGAAGTAAGAACTTCTCACTTTCTACCGCCCCCACAGCCTCCTCCTCCCTACAGATGTGAGAGTTTCTCATCAATTTTAAGCTTTCCAATTGTAGTATTGTAGAAACGTTTGTCTTGTTATCCTTTGTATTTGAAAAGACACATTCAATAATGCTGTGTAACAAGTACACTTTTATACAGTACACCAAATAAAAATTAGAAAATAGAGAAATGCAGAAGATTATTACAAGATGCATTACATTAGTATCAGTGCCTGTGTCTTCTTTTCCAAAACAGCTTCTTGGATGAATGTGACAATTTGCATTTTATATCTGCATGATCTAGACAGCTCAGTGGAAATGCCTGTTTAACATAGCAAAAAGAAAAGGAAAAAGAAATCATCTAGTGCATGTGTACATGGTTTAGAAACAGAAGGTTTCCCTCATGCACAGAGGGTTCACCAACAATTACTTAAACTTTAAACAGGAAGCCAATGAGGAAAATACAAAGTCACAGTAAAGAAAGTAATGCAGAAGATCTGAGTCATCTACAAAGACAATCCCTTGCCAGCAGCATGATCTTTTGGTTCTTCCAAGTTATTTGACTACATTTCACTAAATTTCTGAAAGTAAAGCCCAGATTTTTGAATTTAATTAATTTTGCTAAATCCATTTTCAAAGTCTTTACCTTAATAATGCCTGTTACTAAGAAAATCTTACTCAGTTGTAAAAGACTCATTTTAACCTTAGGGAAAGAAACAAGAAAGAAAGAATCAAAATCCAACGTAATAAAGACAAACATAAAAAAGGAAGAGGAAGTTATTAGAAACCTACCTTGTACCAAACTTACAAATATCTGGAAGATACAACCTAGGAATACAGGAATAAAATCAACCACCACCTTAAAAAGCCTTGAGGAATTAGTCAAGCCCTTTCAAATAGACATTCATTTTTCTAATGAAGGATATAGATTTACTGTAAATTTAAACAACAAACTAAAATTTCTTCTATAATCTGTAGTTCCAAATGTTAAACTGATGCTGCACAATTCCATTATCAGTGATGCATAGGCAAAGATTAAGAGACTTTTACTGGCAACGTAAATCATGCACAGATGTCAGGTGGACATCCCAGTATATATACACAAATAAATAAATAAATAAATATATCTTCCTTCCTGTTGAAAGAGACTGTATAACTTTTAATCTTTTGTGCAGTTTTATTAAAATAAACATGGAATAACAGCTTTTTTTTTTTTTTTTTCTTTAGAAGATTACATTCTATTGAATGTGACAAATAAAAGTTTTGGTAAACAGATCTCAAGTATCTTTGCACAAATCATCCTCTTTTCCCCCTTTGCTGCCAAACCAACCAAGCTACAAGGAGTTCCATGCATATAGCACCTGCTGGCTCCTTACAAGAGTCACTCATGGCAACCATTTCAAAACCTTGTTCACAAACCCACTCTCCCAGGAAGGTTCAGGGCTGGCTACTGTTTTCATTTTGTGCCTGACAGAACAGGAACAAATAGAAGAAATTCTGGGATTATTTATGTATGCATATATATTTCTAAATTTATATCAGATCTCTAAAATAAAGTACCTTATGGAGTTATCTTAAACCATTTTATAAAGATAATTTGAAGGTACTGTTGCTGATTCAAACTGTAATATTTTATTAGCCAACCAAATGCATCAGTATACAGTACCTCTAACTTAAACAGAAAACATCATATAAGTATTAAGTATTTAGAATAGTTTTAAGTTACCTGACAAAAGCAGTTGGATGGAAACCATTTAAATGAAAAGCACTAATGACACTTGTTTTCGCTAATATTGTGTAGTAAGTTCAAAGCCAGAAGTATATGACATAACTTAGGAAGAGATGACCTAAATAATAAATAAGAAAAGTACACTGGGAAACTGTAGGTCTGCTTTAGGTGTGTACAAGTAGTACAAGCAGCTAAGAAATCCCTTTGAAAAGGTCTACTGTTTCCTCTAAAATCTTCTGACAGCTGATCTGTTTGGGTTTTTGTGCTATGGGAACTACATTTTCATTTTGCTGGTGTTTTTTTTTTTTTTTTTTTTTTTTTTTTTTTAAGTGATATCTCTTCAGAAATGAAAACATTTTAACATCAAAAATACAGTTGCTTTTTTTTTTTTTTTTTTTTCCCATGCCTGATCATCATTTATCATTTATCAGTTTTCTTAAAAGGACCAGGAATATTATTGTGTCAGCTAAACAGTGTCCTTAAATTAAGGACTGTAAACATCTAAAATGATATGCTGACAGCGTTACATAAAAAAAAATTATAAACTTGTTTCTCTTGCAGTTTTTATATACTAAGTTACTCTAAGAATAATTTGCCTACAGGAAGAAGAAAAAAAGATCAAAGAGATCAAAGTTTTGTGGGGTTTTTTTTGTTGTTTGTTTGTTTGTTTTTAATTTGATCATAGCCAGATACATGCATGGGAAGATCCAATGGCTGGAACTAAAATATTGCCTTTTTTTTTAATGGTCAATTTAGTTTGGTAATTCAAAAGCTACCAAAGATATTGACAAGATCTAAAGCTCTTCAATTGTTTTATTCACTTTGAATGGCTACTTAAAAGCTAATTTAATAGCCTAAATTTTGTTAAAAGCTAAAGAAAATATGAGGTCATAAAGTTCCACTGTGCTACCATTATACACCCAAAGGGAAGATGACTGAGAGGGGATCTCATCACTGTTTATAAATATCTAAAGTATGGGAGTCAAATGGATGGGGACAGGCACTCTTCAGTGTTCTGTAATGACCGGACAAGGGGTAATGGGCAAAAACTGGAACAGAGGAAGTTCCATTAAAGTACGAGGAAGAAATTATTTACTGCAAGGGTGACAGAACACTGGAACAGGGTGTGGAGTCTCATTCTCTGGAAATATTCAAGATGCAACTGGACACTTTTTTGTGCAACCTAATGTAGTGAACCTTCTTTAGTATGAGGTCAAACTCACTGATCTCCAGAAGGTTCCATTTCCTTCTTTGTTTTGTACCAGAAGGTACAATTGTGTGATTCTGCAATAACAGCTAATCTCAGTAGTCACTTGTGACCTTCATGATTAAATTCTTTTTTCATGTCTTCATACTCTTTTTGTCTTTCTACCCAACTATGAGTGCTATTCTGAATTTTCCCCACCTTCATTTCTTTTGTGAGAAAGAACATTCAACTGCAAAACTCTTCCGCAAAAATGATGTTTTGTTTCAAAGTAAGCAGTGATATGTTAATAGAAATGTATGCCTTGTTTTGGTAGCAACAGACACTTAAAAGAACACATTCAGAAACTGCATCCAGTTTTGGACTGTTCAGTACAAGAAAGACCAAGTAAAGTGAATGACCATCAGAGTGACTATGTGGCTAGAGCATCAAACATATAAGAGCACTATCTACTTGGCCTTGAGAATAGATTATTTGCTGTCTGCACCTGCTTCAAATGGAGGGATGGTGTGTTGACTTTGGCTAGGGCTAAGCATCCATTCAGTTGCTCTTAATTTCCTCCCTCCTTGATAGGAAAGGAGAAAATAAGGTGGAAAAGCTTGGGTAGGTCATGGTAAAGACAGGGAGATTACTTTTCCATTTCCCAGACTGAACCTGGGAAAAAATAGCTTACTGCCAATTAAAATAATTTTGGGTAATGAGAAAAAAAACACAACATTAAAACATCTTTTCTCATCTGCCTAGGCCCAGTTTCACCCCTCTATTCCTGATATCCCTCCACCTCCTTCCTCCTAGCAGTGTAAGTGATTGGCAAATGGGGCTGGGGTCATACCCTGACAGCCATCTATCTCCACTGCCCCTTCCTCCTCACACCCTGCCCTGTTCCAGCTAGGGCATCTCCATGCTCCTCCTGAGGTGCCCACCCGTGGCTGTTGGGCCTGGCAATACCCTGAGGTGGCGCTGTTGGAGCTGGCTGGAAGTGGCTGTGACTGGCATCAGAGAAACCCAGGGACCTCACCTGGTACCTGAACACAGTAAATAACATTAGAAATATGAAATATCGGTGGATGGACAGCAAAATTCTGACCTCTAACTAGCTCCAGATTAGGGAACAACATCAAATACCAGTGATATTTTTTTAAACAGCACAAAATTCTTCTCATTTTTGCAAATAAAACTCCCATGGAAGTGTCACTAGGAAATACCTTCAATACCTTCTACATCAGTAGACGTATTTTTTGTGTGGAAGACAGAATACAATGAGGTAGTAATAAGTGTATTACTGGTCTCAAGGTCAGAGATATTTCAAGATATTCAAGTGCTTATTAGCCATGGAGGAGAGAGCTTCAACTTCTTCCTATTCAGTTTTTCAGATATACTTGAGATTTCTTATGATCTTCTGTCCCAAATTACTTCAGCACAGTTCTTGATTTTTTTTCTCAGTAATTTTACTAACCTCACTGACAATGTTTCCATTTACACGAGATACTTAACTATGCCTCTAGATCACAGGTTTTTATTGTGGTAGATTACTGTTTAGCGATATGTCACTCAGAGATATACAGAGAGTTAAAAAAAAAATATTATTATTTTTTTTTAATTTGAACTAAGTGAATTTTCAAGTATTTCTTTTCTTGTCTAAATTAGATATATCCTCTAGGAAACTTTCACTGTTACTGGTGGTAAATAAGGTAAAATTTCTTTGAATGGATTTAATCCATCAGTATTTTTACTGTAAGAATTCAATTTGAAAATTGCTATAAATCAGGCAAAATGTATGACAGCACCTTCTGGTTTGAATCTTTGTTAATTACAGTAACCATGATGTATACGATGATAATCTAATCTTGGAGCACACCAAGCTTTAGTCTCCTTGGTTTTTGGCCATGAAAATCCAAACCTTCAGGTAATAGTAAGACCTAAGTTTTGATCTTGTGGGTAATGGATGTTAGTTCATTCAATAATTTCAGGCATAGCCTTTGCCCATGCCATGCCCTCCCCCTCTTCCCACACATTCATATATGAAAATATGGCTTACAGGCTACTTTCTAAAATAAGAGAAATTGTGTTGATTTCTGGAAGAACTATTCAAAGATCAAATACAATACATTTCTTTGTTCATAGCAGAAAACTACAGCAACAACAATAAAACTCTTTCATAATCAAAAATAAAAAATAATATTATTTTATGTTTTAATTGTAGGTTACAAAAAATAATCCCCTAAACTGATAAACTTTTAATAAGTTATGTAAGTTAACTGGTAGAAAACTGGTAGAGAAACGTCAACTGCCATTTTACCACAGAAAGGAAGCTTCAAATTAAATCTGAATTTCTCATGATTTCATAACATAAAAAAGTCAACAAGTAAAGGTGCAATGTCACTATCTAATCTTCAGCCTTTAAAACCTAATAGAAACTAAATGTTACATCATGCAATAGATTCTACAAGCAAAAGGAAAACAAACACACAAATATAATAAAAAAAGAAAGAGCTAGGAAACTAAACTGTATATATCTCCAAGGTTCTGAAAATCCAGACAGTACTTATCTTCTGAGACACTATTCACAATTAAAATGCAAACTGATTTTGCAGATGTAATCAAATTAGAATGATGGGAATTAATTAAGTTCTAGCGATGAGAATCCAGCATTTTGCCATGATAAGCCAGGCAAGACTCTACATAATCAAATGTACAGTGACATGGGTAATACAGATCTTGTTGCCCCACTACATTACCGAATGGTATTTTTAAAGGAGAGAAGTTAAAAGATCAAACCAGTTGATACTAACACAGGAAATTACCTGAGCATTAAGGGAATTTGTGCATGACGGACTATTATAATTATTAAGTGTTCCAGTGACAGTTTGAGAGAGATACAGTCTAATTTCTATTTTTTTCCAAGTGTTATCAGTCCTCAACCCCTTCACAAAGATAAATCTCTTCATCAGTAATTCATTCTTCCACTGCCAGCATGAAGGAATTCGCTTCCTTACCCTGTTTTTTGCTTCTCTCTTTCTAAAATACTTCTGCTTCCACTGTGAATCAGTATTTGATTCATTAATTATTTTCCTTCTCACTGCTTTTTCCTTCCCAGTTCACTTAATCACAAGTCCTTCCTCATCTCATCTAGTGAAAAAAAAAAAAGGCTTCTTGAGTCTTTTGTCTCCATTTTCCATCCTACCTTACAGTTTCCACAATTCTGGGAAAAAAACCCTCCCTCTTGGCTCACTTCATAGATACTTTGAATTCCCTCTTGCCACTTTTCTGTCCCATCTGATTAAGCCACTCTTGGTTTCAGGCCATGTTTCCCTCTTAACAGCCCAGAAAGTTCAATTCTCAGTAGTCTGATTATTTTTCCCACACTTTCAGTTAAAGACACATTGCAGTTAAAAACAGTTGGAAGCTGCTGTAGCGGTTGCTTTCCCTACTTTATAGTGGAGAATTTCCACATGAAACCTTTCAGAATTTCTTTCTCCACAAGGTTTTCTAATTAAATTTATGATATTTTTATGATGAAGTATCTGAAAGTATTAGAACTTCCATGGAACAAGAAACGCATATTCAAGATAATTGTCTACCCATGTTGTCTAGCATTTTCTATCTGTATCTTGTATCGACTATCAGATTACAATACCTTTTTCTCTAAAATTGTCTATAAGAACACCTGCAACTTTTCCAGTATTACTGCTTAACATTACCTTTGCTGAAACACTCATAAAAGCTTTTCTTCTTTTTAAGGTAGATTCACCACTACATTTATTTTATATATATATGTATGTATATATATTTCCTTTACACTGGCCAGAGCCAAAAAATTTTTTAGTTGAGGTTTGAAATTGACCTAAAGTAAAGACAGAGCCGTGCTAGGTAACAGGAAATGTAGAACAGACAGTTCATTTACCAATCACACAGCACAGTATGCTGGTATTGCATGAGTCTCTGTAAACCATAGTAGAGGAGTTAGTTAACGTTACATTAAATAATTATTTTGTGATAAAGTTTGTACAAAGCCTTTCTACAGAAAACAGCAATAACAGCAACCCACAGTATTAGAAAGAGTTTCTGAAACCATAAACCTCTTTACTGGCAAAACTCTTAGTGAATTACTGGGATTCAGCTACTATTATTATGAGGTTTTCCAATGATATTTAAGACATTTTAAAAGGAAATGGAAAAGAAAGGAGCTTCCTTGATCTTTGCACAAACAAGATTACAAGCATCTAGAAGTTAGAGATTTAAAGGAATAAATTTATTCTATACAAGCAAACAAAGACTGTTTGATATTTTCAGCTACCATCCTTATTTTGGTCAGAAATTAGGTTGTTATGTACATAACAGGCCTGATTATTTCTTTTTCCACTGTGCCTTTCATCTTAAATAAGTAATGAATAAAATTAAGCTTAAAAAAAAGAAAACTTCAGCTACTTCATAGATTATCATAAATAAGAATTTCATTCTATATATTTTTTTTTCCCAAATATGTCCTATGTATGTAGCAATAGTGATCAAGCTGAGAATATTTGGAAATTGTGGGTGTAATTCTGAAAGCCTGCTATCATGGTCATTCATGAAAATATTTCCTTGCTGTGATGATCTGAATCTCTGAATTATCAGAAATTGCTACAGCATTACGAATTACATTTCTTACAAGTGCTAGCTGGAAAGCAGCAAACTATTTGCTGAAATATTCTCAGGTGATTTGTGATGAAAGATCCACACACCTGCAGATATAGCTGAGTTACTGGGTTTTTTTTTTGTTTGTTTGTTTGCTTGTTTTTAACACCTTAACATATGAAATATAGCCAGTTACCTGGGGCAACCAGATAGCACACCAGTACTTACTTTACCTGCACTATATTCCTTGAAAGCCCTAGTGGCTGCAACTTTTGCCTCCGGTGAAGGACAAGCCTGTCTGGTGACGGCCACTTGTGGGTGGAGGTAATCATTCTCCCTCTGTACTTGCCATTCCCATCCTATCAATAGTAACAGAAACAGGGAAGCCCATCTCCTCTGCATTCTTCTCCCACAGTTTTCTGTTGATAAGGTATTAAGGTTCTGGCACATCACTCTGGAGCACATCAGTGAAGATATTGCACAAGACAGGCCCCAGTACTTCCTGCTGGGGAACACCACTCCTGACTGGTCACCAGCTGGAATTAACTCAATTCACCACCACTCTCTAGGGTTGTTCATCCAGCCAGTTCTTTACCCGGCAAACAGTGTTTCTGTCCAGTCCACGGACTACCAGCTTCTCCTGGAGAATACTGTGGGAGACAGTGTCAAAGGCTTTTCTTAAGTCTAGGTAGACTATCTGAACAGCCTTTCCCTCATCTACCAGACAGGTCACTGAAGGAGTTCAGGCTGGTCAAACAAGACCTGTCTTTCATGTATTCATGCTATCTGAGCCTGATCTCTCAGTTGTTCCACGCATGCCACAAGATCTCCCTCAAGATGATCTGCTCCATAACCTTCCCTGGGACCAAGGTCAAACTGACAGGCCTGTAGTTCATTGAACTACTTGTAGATGGGAGTCACACTGGCAAGCCTCCAATCCTCTGAGATCTCTCCAGTTGACCAGGAACACTGATAGATGGTAGAAAGCAGCTTGGCAACCACCTCTGCCAGGTCCCTCAGCACCCTCAGGTGGATCCCATCCAGGTCCATTGACTTGTGGCAGTCCAGGTGGGGTAGTAGGTCTATAACTGTTTTCACCTGAATTGTGGAGAGTGTTTATTCTGCTCCCCATCCAAGACTTCCAGGTCAGGAGGTAGAGTTCCCAAGGATAACTGGTCTGACTTGTAAATGCAGATGTAAAGAAGGCATTCAGAATCTCAGCATTTTCCTTATCCTCAGTGGTCATGTTTCCCACTGCATCCAGTAGAGTATGGAGATTCTCATTTGCCCTCCTCAAACTGTTAATGTGTTTGTATAGAATTTTTTTCATTCTGTTTTACCCCAATTGCCAAATTAAGTTCAAGCTGGGCTTTCACCTTCTTAATTTTCTCCCTGTATATCCTAACAACTTCTCTGTACTCTTCCCAAGTTGCTTGTCCTTTCCTCCACAGGAGGTAGATCCTTTTTTTCTCCTTGAGCTTCAGGAAAAGTCCCATGTTCACCCACACCTGTCTTTTTTCCCTCATCTTGTGGCATAGGAAGATAACCTGCTCCTGTGCCTTCAAGACTTCCTTCTTAAGGAGCAGCCAACCTTCCTGAACTCCATTACCCTTCAGAACTGAGTCCCAAGGGACTCTCCCTACCAATGTCCTGAACAGTTCAAAATCTGCCCTTCAGAAGTCCAAAGTACCAGTTCTGCTGGCCCCCTCCTGACTTCATGAAGAATCAAGAACTCTACCATTTCATGGTCACTCACATACATTTTTCTCAGATACTATTTTTTCATACACTTGTAAGAAAAGGAAAGGAAGAAATGGTAGAACAGTGATAACTTGTTATGCTATGCTAGACAATGTAGTGGATCAGATCTCTTCATTCAGAAGATGAAACTGTCTTTTCATGCTCAGAGAAACATGCTCTGAACTCGCGGATAAAAATGTAATCACCACTGTGCCCTACCAAATATTTTCAATATGAAATAAGCTCCCAGTCTGTACTAAATGTATAAATTTTGGAGGCTGGATAGAGTGAAGGAAACAGCAACATATAGAAAATCCACAACAAAAATATTTTAGCATGAAATTGTTCTGTGTATTATCTTGTTTGCAGACCATAATTTCTTAGTTTCTCACTTTGAAAATAAACTTCACAGTACAATAGTTAAAACACTTTACGGAATTTCAAAGCTGCATATAGGGAGTTAAATCTTTTAATATTATAAGACACATGAGAGTGACATGGATCATTTTTCAGCTGGAATATCACTACATAAGTGTTACACTAAACATTTAGAAATAAAATTTTTCTGCGTGTTTAAGAGGAATCTGAATAATTAAATATTATCCTGCCTCAAACGAGACAGTTATACTGCAGAATTTTATAGCATATTCTCTAGTGAATAATGCATCTACATACTGCTCCTTTAATAGAAGAAACAGTCATGCTCAGTAACCTGCCAAGTATGTCTTACAATAATTGCAAATCTACAGAGTATCATTAGTACTAAAAAAATAGACCTCAAACATCGACACAATTATCCTCAAGTGACCTTTCAAATCAAGAAGCAGAATTTGATTTGTTTTTCCCTTCTGTATTAATAAATTCTGCACAAGTGCTAGACAGTTCCATTATCTTTATCAACTACATAAGACAGTAAGAAAAACAAACAAACAATCAAAAAACTGTTGCAGTATGCATAGTTCAAAACAGATCTGAAGAAAAAAGTTAGTTGAAATTAGACTTCAGAATACATTTTCTTTTCATAACATATTCTGTGTAGGAAGAATTTGTTTTAGGTTGATTGAATACCCCATTACCAATTCACATTGCAGATATATTTTGCAACTGAGACTGCAGAAGCTTTTCATGTTGTTGAATGCAAAGTAGTATTATAAGCTTTAAGAATTTTCAATTGAAAAAAAATATCACAGGTAAAATATATATATGTGTATGTCCTGAATGAAGAGAGAAACAACAGCAGAATACACAGATGTAAAATACTTCATACCGCCTCCAGAGACTTTTTCAGTCTAAGACACATCTAACCAAGGAAATTCATAGGATAAATCATGCCTGTTATCCATGTGTTATTGCCTCAAAAAATCAATAAATAATCACAGATCCATTGATTACTGTAGCCTGGAATAATATTTGGAGGATGTAAAGAAAATGTTGACACAAATTCTCCTGTCTTTCCTGTAGAATCAATGCTTAAAATAAAGGAAAATCTAGCTTGTAGTCTCCTAGGTCTGACATAGACTAGATATAAAATGCTCAACTCTCTGAAGACTAAGTTGTTAACATTTCCTAGGATACACTGAAGTCTCTTTGCCTTATAGTTGCTAGTCAGTCAATCTTCAATAAAAATAGCTTGTTGCCACACCACAGTGTGTTTTCCTAGCTATTGTGTAAATAACCAGGAAAGCATGAAGAATCACCTGTTACATGCCATACGCAACAACAACAAAACTGTGCCGTATAGTACTGTATAAATGAATATTACAGATATTGGTTATCATGAAATATCATGTGTCAATTGAAATAATCACTTCTGAAATGCAGACTCCTTATTTTAGTACATGTCACTAGGACAAAGTTTTAAATTCATCACTAAAGCATCTCAGGAAAAAAAAAGACATTAAGACCATGTTGAAACTAATTTAGCTAAATCATTTTAAAAAGATTGGGACAAAAAAGATCAGGGTAATATTACTGAAAACCTCAACAACAAAACCTGAACCCTTACTGATAATATATCATCAATGTCAGCATAATGTGTGTGAAAGTCAAAGATTATTTAAGTACAATTAAAAAAAAATTCTTTTGATTAAAACTTTTTAAGAAAAAATCCCAAATTCTTTTCGCTTGTGATGTTTACATATATAGCAGTAGATATGGACGTGTACATGTTTTTGTTCAGTGCTGTATATTTCTTTCTTACCATATGTGAGTTGTAGAATTAATGTCAGTATATTGTAAAAAAATAATAAGGTCAGTCTGAATGAAAATCCAAAGACTAGATGTTTAGACTATAGTTAACCTGCATATTTTGTTGATTTTGTTTGTTTAAACACCTATAAGCAGCAGTCAACCAGCACAAAAAAAAAAAAAAAAAAAAAAAAAAAGTACTTAGTGGCTCTATCAAATAAAATCAGGTTCTTATTTCTATGCTTACCTTTTACTTTTTATGTTACAAATAAAATAATTATCTTCCAATCGTGTTTTTTTGAGATTTATTTAAGAACACTATCACATTACTGGTTTATGTTAGTCTGAGTTATCTAGACAGTACTAGCTACTAGTACTTGGTATTTTGCATTTGGCTAGCTACTCCTACAACCTACTTTTTTTTTTTTTTTTTTTTTTGCATGAAACATATTGGGCTCCTGGGTCTTTCATAGGCAATAGAATTTAGAAAAGAAAAAAAAAAAGAATGAAAAAGACAAAGAAAAATAATATAACCATGTTTCCATATTCCATCATCAAGAAAATAAGAAAATTATTACAAAAGAAATTCAGTACACAACAATAGATAAATTTGAGATTTCTACGGAACTGTACAACCTCAGGAGTTGCTGTCTGGGAAAAGCACCACATTTCCATAAAATCAAAGGAGTTCATAAACATTCTACTGTATTTAAAACAATGAAAATATCTTCATAGGAGACTGCCATTTACTCAGGATGAATTTATCATTCAAGAAATCATTCCTAATCCAATCTACACTAAAATTATTGCTCGATGAATCACATCGTGCCTTAGCCAACTTCAATGCTGGCAGAAACCTCTTTCTAGAAGTTGAGTACATTTTGTCACCTCACATCCTGTTCTCACATTATCATCCCTTATGAAGTGATTGATAAGAACATCAACCTGGAAAAGACACAGGAGAGATATGGCTTCTCACAGAGAGATAATGTAGGCAGATGCCAATGTACTCTTCTAGAGAGAAACAATGGAAATAATGTCTTTAAGAGTTAGACCAGAATTTGATTGGAGTTGTGGTCTTTCAAAGGACATAGAGGTCATTATAAAGTATTCCAGATTTCTTTATATGCCTCTTGCGGTGTATGCATAAGAAAGCAGAGGATGTTCAGCAATTACAAAAAATAAACGACAAAGATCTAAAAAGAAAGTATTTGTAATATTACTTTGTCTTTTGTCCTTAGAAAAATGCATACCTTATCATCTCTATGCATAAAAATTCCTTGCATTTAAGGAGCTTTTTCATATAGATACATTGGAAAGTCAAAGGAGGTTGATGCAATTATCATTTTATAGGAGAGAAATGCAGACAGAGAAATTAACTGATACATTGTTAAAAGAGAGCAGAGTGTAACCTCTTTAACAAGCAAACTTATCTTCCAATTTCTTTCGTGTGATTTTTGTTTGTTTGTTTGTTTGTTTTTTAACGAAGACATACTTTATCATCAGCAACGAATCTTCTCACTTTATCCATTTGACTTTCTTGTTTATTTCTTTAAGATAACATGGCTTTTGATATAATCTTCCAAGTAACAGGCTACAGGCCTGCAGAAACCTTTTTCATACATTGTGAAACTCACTGTATGTTAGTTTTTCAATTTGGTGATGTACACGGACATCTAGGTTCCTTTCTCTGTTGCTCTCCGTCATAGAAAATCAGCATAACATGCAAGCCATTGGTGCTGCAATACTGATGACAAGGTATTTTATCCAAGTGCTCAAAATTTCTGTGTACAGTGCTCAACCTAATCTAGTTGATTTTGCCTGCAACTAATTAGAAATATTCTCAGAACGTGTATATTTGGAAGATGTGCTATCACATGCCTACCTGATGCTGCTGTAAGTATTGGGAAAATTCTTTATAGATTTTTTTTTTTTCCCCCCAAGAGAAGTTGCATACAGAACCAGTCTATATTATGTACAGAAAATTTAAGTGTGATTAATTTTCTGAACACACTTTTACCTAGTTTTCCAAATATATTATCAATTAAGAAGGTTAGTAATTGCCATCCAAGACTTGCATTTTTAACAGATAGTGTTTTATCTGCTCATAATTTTCTTTTAAAAAAGTCAGAAAAAACTAAGAGTTGTATTTTTTTCTGTTAATCCTGTGAATAGAGTCAGCAAGACTCTTCCTCCAAGAAGCAATCTCAAAGAACTTTCTGTAGTGCAAGTCTGTTTCAGACAAAAGATACAGCCTCTTATAGCCAGCTATGTGATCCAACATATTTTCAGAGGGACTGAGTGGAAAAAAATAAAAAGTCACCCAAAGGTAGCGTAAGCATGCCTCTCACATGACAAAGCAAGACTATAGTAGGAGTAGTAGGGGTAACCTTAGGCTTCTGAAGGACAGAGCTCTCTGGAAGATCTAAGCATGGACACACAAACTGAGGTAGTTGCTTTTTATCAGGACTACTAGGAGTCTGAGGAAAGATCTTGCAATCCTTAGAAGTCAACAGCTATCAAAAATAATTTGCACTATAGAAAGACCTAGTTTTCAATTTCTGTCTTCCACATAATCTACATTTTAAAATTATTTTCCCAATATCCTTGCAAAAACGGCGGCAGTACATTACATTGTTTTCCAGAAGAGCAATTTCTCTCAGGTTTCTGTAGTCTTGAGGATAAAACTATATAACATGATTAAGCATGATAAAAAATCATCTAATGTAAAAACAGTTTGAATTACAAAATTTATGCATTTTCAGAGCTTATCAGTATTTGGTTTTGTTTCAACAACTCTCATTTTAGGAAAAAGTCAGATTTTGCTTTCATGAGAAAGGATTAGTTATGAACCACAGAGAAAGTACCATGAACAGCTAGAAATGTACTGGGTCAAAGCATTACATGTGTGTTTACATATGACTTCACTAAACTAAGTAAGTTATTTTGCTACTGTAAATTCCATCCTAGCACCTGTTAACAATATGGATTATTATTTTTCTTATACTCAGTTGTCTGATCTCTAATAAAGATAGTCTAAACTTAATTTCAGAGCTAATTTTCCTCTTCCCCTCTAGTCATTTTATATATTAAGAGACAGTGCAACATTTCCAAGTGTGTAATGCAAAACATAGACATGGCACCAACATTAGTTATCACATGTTCTTCACAGATGATAAATTAAATCAGCAGAACATCTGTTCAAATCGACACTTCCTGTATCACTTAACCAAATATTTTCAGTTCAGGCTTGCATGAAAGAACTCATGTTTTCTCTCCAACTTGGACCACACATGAAAGTTAGCTATTTTCATTCTATAAATTAATATTTCAAGTAATAAACATTTTGGAAAGGCAGCAGTTGTTTGAAGCATTGAAAACAAAATTGGATTAAAACAGATAGCTACTTCCATTAGATAGAAATGGAAATCTGATTACATCATCAAAAATATTTTTCATTAGTAAATTTGACAGGGAAAAAGTTCACACCATTTTTTGTCTTTGCATGAATTCATGCCTTGACAAATCTTTTATTACAGACGTGTATTGACAGATTTTGCCCATCAACAACAATAAAACATCCAAAAAATTTGAAATATTAGTCAGTTCAAGTAATATTAAAAAAAAAAAATGGAATAAACTGCCATTTTGTAATTTAGGAAGATTTAATTATACCATTTTTTCATATTTGCACATTTTTTTGCTCAAAATCTCAAATTGTGTTTGATCTCCTACAACATGTTGATTAATCTTGATGAATCAGGCAATACATTTTATTCTCTTCATATAGACTAGCCTGTATAATCTATAGCTTTAAAAACTAGCAGCCTAGAATAGGCTGTGGGCTGAAACAAATACTAATGTATTTCTCTGATTTCCTGTGCCATTTTACATATATATTTCTCAGGATTATCAGTAACTGTCTTCCTCAGGAGAAAATATTTCCACATAATGGAAAACTGTATAATTCCTGCTTATTTTGGGATTCTAAGTCAAATTATAGTTTGGTACAAACCAAATAGACCTATGCACAAACATAGGACTATAAAGACCTACAAAGCCCTTCTACGTGTCTACGAAACACAACTATTTCCTACTTGTCCATCCCTCATAACTTCTCTTCACTTTCCAGATACAATTATTCAAGTTGATAATGAAAAAAAAAGTACTGCCTGAAAATTATCACATAAAATAATCCAAACATACAAACTTACATTTCATTACATATCCAAACTTATTTTCCTTTGCTTTACAGTAATATTCAAGTGTGACTAATTTGCTTGCATACAGTATTTCCAAATGCCAGTCTGAGATTTTTCACTCAAAAATGAGCTCATACTCAGAGTAAGTATCTGTCATAAAATTACAGTATGTTGTTGCTTGTTATTAAGTCAGACTGAGTGGCTGTTGTGTGAGGAGATATGATATCTTTGACATTTTAAAGTTATGTCAAGGATGTCTCAGTATCGACAGACATATCTTTTATGTGAGTATAAATCTAACATATTTAACATGATAAAAAGGAGAACAAAATCAAATGGTTTCTTCTCCATACCTATCAAGTTTCATTGTGTTAATAATTTACACTCTCATCTGAATTAAAACTTACCCTTGCAATTTTGGAAGGACATTAAGCAGCTGCAGCTACTGTTATCTTTTTTTCTCTTGCAATCAGTTAAAATGAAAAGCATTTTGTGAGATTTATAACTGGTGTGATACTCATAGGAACTCAGAAAAGGAGAAGTATCATAAAACTCTGTGACATTGTGAAGCTGAGAAACGTTAACTTATCCCACTTGCACTAAAGTTTTCTTATTTTATCATTACATCAAGATAATCTGCCTGTGAGGCAGATCAGGTTGTGCAAGGCACGTAAGAAACACTTGGTGTTTCTCTCATCTTCTTATATTCCTACAATATGAAAATAGTTTTGAGGGACAATAAAACATTTGTATTGGAAAGAGGAGTCTCTGCAGTCTTAGCTCCTCTTTCTTTTTTTTTCTTTTCTTTCTTTCTTTTTTTTTTTTTTTTTTTTGCTAATATCACCTTTCATCTCTATTTTCCATTTACATCCTATCTCCTCTCTGCTTTGTTCTCAATTCCTATTTGCTGCCCCCTTAACACTTCGATCAGCTGTGCTGTTGTGAGATTTCAAAATATTTGTAAAGACCAGCTGAGAGAAGAGCAGATGTGGAAAGCCTCATTCATAAAGAAACAAATTAAGAAGTGTTTGTGATTGTTTCTCTATAATATGAGGCATTTTCTATGGTTTGCAAGCTCCAGATCAATTATGAAGGTGAAGTATCACAAACTCTAATGCAAGCATCCACATGGTGTATTTATCCAGACCAAATTCATCAGAATGTTTTCTTTAATGGAAACCCTGGAGAAATATATTGAAAATATCAAATGTGCAAGAAAGTAACAATGAAAACCTCTACATTAAAATACTGCAGTGAAAATGCTGATTATGATAAACCCAATGCTAGCTTCAACATCATAGCCAAACTCTAATTTGAGTTTTATGTCAGCTAAATCCATTGATTGCAAAAATGAAAAACACCAGATAAAATTTGTTTATAAATAGTTCAGAACTTTAAAAGAAAATGTAAACAGGTTTTCCTCCACTATTTTCAAACTGAATATTGAGTTAGCTGCATATTGTCAGTAATAAGTCTCAGCCCTTGAGAATGAAATATGACAGATGCTTCAGGAGATAAAATACACCCCCTTCAGATCAGTGTAAAAATAACAAAACAAACAACAACAAAAACCAACTAAACAAACAGGTAGTTTTTTTCTTTTCTCCTGACACATAATTGGTATTTAGACCATGTAACAGGATTAAAACTGATTTATTGTAGTGAAAAGCCCTAAATCATACCCTCAGTACCCATCCACAGTAGGATAGAATTAAAAATATAATAAAATACTTCCTTCATCATGTGGAGATAACGGTGGAAGAGGTTGCAAACCAAGTTCTTTTATTGCACTGTATTGTTAGCTTACACTTGTACAACTGCCCAGTTCACCTTAGATATTCCTAAAATAAGTGGGACATCTTTATTTGGAAGGTAGCAGAGATGAGATTTGTTATGTAACTGGAAAATGAAAGCTAGATCAACTGAGAGAAATTTACTCTAGCAAGACTATAACTTGACTAAACTTGAGTTATATGTCTCCGGACTGCTTTTTTCTTAACAACATTTCTATTTATCTGTATTTGCATTCTTTATTTAAGCCCTAATACTGAGCAATCATAATGCTTAACTCTTAGATATAATCTCAAAAGTAGCCAGGGGGAAATCATATGCACTGTTTCTGTAATTTCCTTGATATTATATTCATCTTTTATGTTCATTTAAAATCTGATATTAACTTCATTCCATTATGTTTTTCTTATGTTTTTTTGTTTGAAGGAAGGAGACAAACATTGCTTCAGATTCCTCAAAGTAGTCCTCCAAATGATAGTACTTAAAAGAAGTTAAAACATTAGGAATCCTTACAGACAACTACTACTACAAGCCCTCATGTTTCATGGGCCAGAAAAGACAATACATTGAAGGGACCACAAATTAATTAAAGGAAGACCTATTTAACAAGATAGCCAAGACTAATCATCATCAAATAATCATATGATTATTTGGTCCTAGTACCACCCTGGATTCTGTGCAATCACAACTGTACAGCGAACTCTCATTATCTCACCAAAGTGCCTCAACACAGGGCCAGAAAAGGGTTGTACTTACATGACCATTCTGGTGATGGGAGCACAAAGCTGTGCTGCACAAGCTAACACTGCAACTGAAGGGTTGCACAATTATGTTCTAAATAAATGACCAAACAATAAATAATCCTACAGTGAAAGGTTAGGTATTAGTTGCCTTATATCTCACAGTAATATCCCCAAACTTTGTTTCAACAAGCTCAATCAGTCTGGAAAAGCCTTAATAAGTGCTAAAAGCACACACGCACACACACACAAGTGTATAAAACTTGCAGAAAAATAGTTCTACAGAAAAAAAAAATTAAAAGTGAGGAATAATCCAGATCCATGAATCACCCAGAAATGTAAAGGAATTGGAAGAAGAGGAAGAAAGTTACACCTTAGAAGACCTTGCTTCAGCTGTTAGAAATAACCTTTCACAGTACAATAAAAAAGAAAAAAAGAAAAAAGAAAAAAAAAAGAAAAAACGTTTTTAATGGTTATTTCAGCAAAATTATGTTATTAAAAGTTAGTAAAAGACAAAAAAAAAAAAAGAAAAAAAAAAAAGAGAGAGATAAGAATCAGTCCTTTATGGATTGTGACAGAGGAGCTTGTCTATCTACCCTATCTCTGCTGTTTATTATCCAGTATCTGGAGAATAGCCATCGGGGAACAACATGGACTAGGATTTATTAATACTCCTTCTTACATTTTTACAGAGTAATAAATTAGATTACAAAAATAATGGAAATAATCTTCTAATAATTTCATTCTTCTGTCTTGGAACTCCCACAGGAATTTTCTGTTGACTCAAATGGAAATAAAGTAAGGCACAAATCCATGGAATTGCTCTGATTTTAACCTCTTAGCTCACCAGACACTGAGATGCAAGGACAAAAAAGCAAGACAACCTGCAAGAAATCATATATTCTTCCTTTATCTCTGTAGCAAACATAAAACTATCAAATGATTTAGCACTTCAGTAAGCAGCTTAACTTAAAAGAAAAGCTCAATAACTCCCTTCACAAATTGATATCCACAAATCAAGCATCAACACAATGCTTTTGCCTAATAAAAACAATAATAATAAAACCTACTCTACAAGAATAAGAACTATTACGTTGAAAGTATGAGTTACTTCCCAAGATAGATTATGACTACTACCCCAAATCCCCAGTAGAAGCTAACTCCACATCACAGCCGGCTACAATAATTATACAATCACAACAGTATATTAATATATCAAAGAGCCCTGAAATGGAGGATAGCATTTTCTATATAAAAACCTATTAAGCTAGTCAGTTTCACTGTATGTGCAAATCAAACACTACAGAATTGTGGGGATTGGAAGAGATATCTGGAGAAGACAACGTCCCTGCAAAAGCACATTCCCTACAGTATGTTACACAGGAAAGCATCCAGGTGGGATTTGAACATCTCCATAGACTCCACAGCATCTCTGGGCACCCTGTTCCAATGCTGCCTCTGTTCCAGAGTAACCCTCAAAGTAAATAAGTTTATTCTAATGTTCCAGTGGAACTTTCTATGTTCCATTTTGCACCCATTGTCCTTTGTCCTGTTACTGGGCACTCCCAGAAGTGTCTGTCCCCATACATTTGACTCAGATCCTTTAGAAAACCTTTTAGATATTTATAAGGATTGATAAGATCCTTCCTCAGTTCTATCATTTCCAGCTTGACCAGTCCCAGATCTCTCAGCCTTTCCTCATAAGAGAAACACTTCAGGCCCCTAATCATCTTTGCAGCTCTCCTCTAAACTCTCTCTGGTGGTTCCTTGATTTTCATGAAGTGGGGAGACAAGAACTGGACATAGCACTCCAGATGTGGCCTCACCAGGGCAGAATAGAGGGGGAGGATCACCTCCCTTGCCCTGCTGATCATTATCTTTTTAATGCATCCCAGGATACATTGACCTTCTGAGCTACAAAGGCACGCTGTTGGCTCACAGCCAACCTGTTGTTAACCAGGATCCCAAGGTCCTTTTCTGCAGATCTCCTTTCTAGCAGGTCAAACTCCAACCTGTATTGATTCATGAATATTGATTCATGATCCATTCTCCATGTACAGGACCCTACACTTGGCCTTGCTGAACCTTGTAAGGTTCCTCTCTGTATGAATCCTTCCTTGTTTTCTGGCTCAAAGCCTGCTTCCTGAGGTATTTATTGTGATAAGACTCTAGGAGATGAGGGGTGGGTGCTGCCCTGTGGCAATCAACATCACTGTCTGGACAATTTACATTTGAAAGCATTTCTTTGGAGCTGTTTTCCAACAGTTAAGGGAGTGATCTGGACTGTTTACTGGACTGTTTACTGGACTGTTAACTGGAAGATCTGTCCTGTGACCAAATTACTCCTGTTTGCTATGGGAGACTGGGGAATGATACCATCGTATCTTGAGAAGACAAGATACTAGTTGGTGTCTCCATACTCCCTCTTATCTGCTGGCAAGGCCAGGGAGATAGGAACAAAAGGAATTCCTGCTGAGATCCAAAAGCCAGAAACTGTCATTCCAAAGGGCTGATTCAACCACTTTGGACTTATAAATAAGTTTGTGCTGCCATCGCAATGTTCATCATTGTCATCGTTGCGGTGGTCACCGTCCTCATCAACGCAACAACACCAACAGCCCACCTCTACTGAAGATCAACAACTGAACCATGAACCATGCTGGACGCATGGTGGTGACTATCTCCCTCTTGCCTCCTGTAGAGACTCCTTGCTCCTATTTCCTATCTTTTGTGCTGCCCTTTTTCCCTTCCCCATCACCCTAATTTGTACCTATAAAGACTCCTTGCTTCTATTTCCTATCTTTTCTATCACTTGGCTTCCCTTTGCCATTACCCCAATCCATAATCGTGTCCATCCTCCCCTTTCCCATCTCCCTTATTAAGATTTGTAATAAACTGGTCGGACCAACATTTGAACCATTGTTTCTTAATCTCACGCCAGGTAAACATACATCAAAGAACCTCCTCTCCCTCCTGTAAATTGGAGCGAGACACTCTCCACCCATCTCTCCAGCCTGTCTATGTCTAGCTGATTGGTTGCTTAGCCTTCTGGTATGTCAACCACTCCTTCCAGCTTTGTTTTATGACCAGTGTTATTTTATGTCATGGTATAAACCATCTTGAGTAAGGTTCCTCAAGTTTTACACAGTCTTTGTATAGAGTTAGAGACTTTAAAATGACAGCTCAAGAAATCCTTAGGTTGAACAGGGGGCCACTTACCATAGTTATAATGAAAACTGCAACTATAAAGGTGATTCATCTTGTCTGATGCAGATTTTCTCTGAGGTTTAAACAACTCTATCTAGGATTTGGAAGGTTTTTCAGTAACAGCTCTTTCAAAGAACTGTGAAAAGCTGTTCTGTACTAAAAAAATAAAAAGCATAAAAAACAAAACAAAAGAAAAAAAAACATTTGCAGAAAGGAGCTACATTACTATGCTTGGTAGTTGGGAACCTGAAGCAGACATCTAATGTTTTCTTTGAGTTTTTCTGTTAAAATAATTCAGTTCAAATCTGCATTCCCTAATACTGTCTTCCTCACTCGGTAATTTAACTTGTTTGACATACAACCATTTCCATCTTCGTTTATAAAATGATTGAGAAAAAAAGAAGAAAAAAATGAAATGAAAAAAAAAAAAAGCAACTTCCTTGTGGAAAGAATGAATGTATATATTTGTAGGTATGTGTCCCTGGTGTCTTGTATCCCAATGGTTAACATACAGTGAAACTGAAACAAAACTGAACTGAAACTAAGATTTGCTTTTTCAGTTACATATCTAATACAGAAGATCATCATAATAATAATAATGATAAAAAGGTAATGTTACCCACACTGAATTCTTATGTGTTTATGTTTTAAAAGAATTCTTTAACTCACTCACAGACTGTGATCTTAAGAGATTTATACATGTCTGTTTGATCAAGATTTTCTAATGATTTACATGAAAAATGCCCAGGATCTGAATTCTGAGTTAGTCAAAAAAAAAAAAAAAAAAAAAAAAAAGGGTGGGAATTGTCCAGCCTTGGCTATCCTGATTGTATTTGTCAGACAAATATTGTTTCCTGAAAACTAGAAAGTGAATTATAGTATTTCCTAGTGAGACTGAAAAGAGTTAAAATGACTGTAGTTTTGGACTCAAATAGCTCTACGTATGTCTTTCATTCTGCTATTTTTACTTGTATTCTGCTTAGTAGACATTAAGTGTTTAGGAATCTGTTCTTCTTTTTCTTTTTTATTTTCATAGTCTTCATCATACTGCAGTCCAAGCCTCTGAACTTACATGAATGTTGCCAGATAATTATTTAAAGACATTTTCATTTTAAATACAAAAATATTTAATTTTTAGAGTGGTTTTATTCTGGTATTCTTAACAGTAACAAAACTATGTGCTGTGAATAATAAAATTTTCCTGATCTTTATTTCTCTTCATCAATAAGAGTTCATGCAGTTTGCTTTCCTCAGCCAGTTTTCCTGAATACTTCAAGTGTGCTATTCTAATCAGAAAGAAAAGATACACTTTTGTCCTCTGCTGAGTACATTTGAAAAAGCTAAAATTTTATCATACCGTATTCCTAAGGCACCTAAGTTGAATATCATGGGTAATATTATTAGAGTTTTCTGAAGTCTAACTTACTCTACTGATTTCTGGTAGCTTGTTACACTAAGCGAGTATGCACCTGTCACAAACACATTGAAAATATCTGAAAAAAAAAAAAATGGAGGTTATTGTCTTTTCTAGAAGATCATAAAAGATTGTGTTGCATGTTGACGTTTCAAGCCCTCCTCTCCTAAGTTGTTAGACATACTCTTGCATAGTAGAAACTATTTCAGTTGATTATTTAGTCAAAACTAGCTTTTACTAAGTTTTGCTTTGGAGAACCTAAATGCTATGCAGTAAGCAAGCATCTAAAATTAAACCTTCTGGCTGCAGCATGAAGTTCAGATTCTAAGCTGTTATGACTATTACATAACTCCTGAAACTACACCAGGGAAAACATAATTATATAATAAAATGTCAAATACATTAAAAAAAATACAAACCACCCACCCACAAAAATCAACAAAAACTCAACAACAAAAAAATAAAAGCAACAACAAACAATAAAGTCTTTTCCATAGCTTTGTACTTCAAGTGTTCATGGATGAGTTTTTCCCTTCTTGTTGATTATTTTTTATTTGATTTTTTTTTTAAAAAAAAAGAACTGACAGTTATTAATCAGAAACTGGCCAGTAATGACATAGCAGTACCAAAACTTTCTTTGCCTCCAGCAATCCCTCAAGTACCATACTTTTAAAAATTTATGATTCATTATACTTACAAGTTTCCTGTAATAAGATCTGGATTTTACTAATATAAATGAAGTACTAATAAGCACATTTTTATATTCTAGGCAGAGATTGGAAAGAACTGTTCCACAAATGTGCTGTACTTTTCTGCTTTACATACAGATGTGGTCACCTATTACCTGTGGCACAAAATAACTACTGTCTAAAGTGTTTTACATTGACAGTATTGTAACTGTACTGGCCCTTAGTGATGAAAACAAGAAGAAACGCGATACAATGGACTGCATTGCTACTACACAACTTTCTTTGTTTTGTAACCTTTCGTTTGGGAAGTAATCCCGATCATGAAAAGTGTTCCTAAAAAAAGTATACACTTTTTTTCTTTCTTAACAACATTTCTTCTGCCACTCTGCACTATAAGCAACTTCAAGAGAGTACCATTATGTAAAAAAACAGTAGTTAGCCAAAGCCAAACTTGACAACAGAAATGGGCTACTGCTCATCTGCAATTTATAGTAACTCTCACAATCATATCAGATACAAGATCATAGATATGACTTTAAAACATGCTTTTGGTGTCAAAATAAAATTATTAATAGCATTTATTTTCATTTCATATCATACTATAGGGAAGAGCAAAAAATAATGAGCCATTAACATGGCTTAAAAAAGAGAAAAGAAAAATTGAAGTATCATACACTGTTGAATCATTTCAGATATCTACTGAATTGAACGAATGATTTTTTTCCATTGGAAGGTTAATATACTTCAATATAATAACATTTTAAGTATATGTGAAGGTAATTGTTAAATTAGGATTTAACCAATCTAAATTTTATTCTCCTCTTATTTATTTATGGTATCTGACCATAAACCTGAAAAAAATTTAAAAAGCATTTCAATAAATTATGTATCTGATCAAAAATAAAAATCAAATACAACACATGACAGTATGTGAGTTTATTGCTGATATTCATTTGGATAAATTCAATATTGAATGTACTGTAATGTGCTATCTTAAAATAAATACTCATGAAGTTCTCAGAGCATATTGTCTTCCTTCACTCCACCTGATTAATTGTTCACCATTTTGCTTTATGATGCTTATTTTAGAGAGGAAAAAATAAGTTTTATATTAGTATTATCCCTGGATAACAAAACAAGAATCTCAGATAAAATGCAAAGACATGTCTATAAAACCTCTATCTGCATATGCCAAAAAACCAATACTCTAGAATTATGTGGTTTAGAGTTTTGTTGCCATTCTCTTTTCTACGCCAAATGATCTAGCTCTGAAACAGACTGTTTACTGCTATGAATACGCTTAAATGTTACTAATGTCATAAATGAAACAGCTGCCTAGCTTTGCATTTACATTGTGATTACAACTGAACAAGTTTACGGTTTTATTATGGTTATTTTTGTTATTGCTATTATTTTATTATGATCTATAAGAGGAAATACTGCATGCCCTGTTGGAAAGAAATTGTAGAATCTTAAAATTCCTTAGGTTGAAAGGGACCTCAAAGATCATATAGTTCCAACCCCCTTGCTCTGCCAACCAACCTGCTAAATCAGGCACCAGATCAGGATGCACAGGGTCTATCTAGCCCAGCTTTGAACATGTCCACAGATGAGGCACCTGTAACTTGTCTCGGCAGTCTATTCCAGTGCCTCACCATCAGTGAAAAGTTTCCTCCTAACATCTAACCTAAATGTCCCCTCTCTTAAGTCAAAATTATTCCTCTCTATCCTATCAGTAACTTCCCATGTGAAAAGTCTTTCTCTCTCCCATTATAAGCTCCTCTTAAGTACTGGAAACCTAGTGGTAGAAAGCTCCTGCTTCTCTACTTCTAGTTTTGCAAAGCTATAAAATACACAAACTACATCCCAAATCTGCTACTATGGAAGATGAGTTTTTCCTTCCCTAAATTTCAGAGTAGTGACATAATGTGAGGATTAGCCAAACAAGAGGTAAAAAAAAATTTATAGATTAATAGTAAAGATCAACTCATAAAATTAAATAGAAAAATATGACAGCAATTTTGACATTCAGTCATTTTTTGGAATACTAATGTTGATAGGTAAATCAATGAGCAGAGTACAAAGGTGACAAGCAGTATTAATAAGTATTAGTAATACTTACATTATATTTGATATTTTATGTCAACACTGCAGTTTCTTGTTTAAGTCTGAAATTTTCCAAAGGTTATCAGCATATATGGGAGTAGCATATATAAATGTAATAAAATATCTAAGCCTTTGTTTTTTATATAAACAAAAAATACATGGTCTCTGGCAATTGCTAATTTGAAGGCATCATTAACTCATATATTACAATATTCTGACTCACTCCTTTTGTGTTTGAAGAGTTCATTACATACTTAATGATCCTGACAAACTGCAGCTCTCAGTTTCCTCTGAATGGAAGGACAAGAATTAAGTTGCTGTATCTGATTTTCACACTTGTACAGAGCAGATTTATTTACGACAAAACTGCAATCATTTTAAAATGAGAGAGTTGGGAAAAATCCCTTCTCTACACTATTTCATTTTAAAGGCCCATTTCTATTTCATTTGTGCTTTTTATTGCTAAGGACATATTTTTTAAGAAAAAAAATATTATGGACAACTTTCGCATAATCCTACTTGAATTAAAAGCGAAAAAAGAACACAGAGCTTAAAATCAATGATACCTAAGTAGGTAACAGTCTTTGGAACACAATATGTAACCTTACATAAACTAAGACTTTCGGAATGAGTTTCATCCTGTTTTATTAGGTATTAGAAATTTGTCATTTTATGTTTTAAATCTTGAGCTTCTTCAAGATTTTAATTTTTATTGTTTTAGTAAACTAGTCCCACAGAACTTTCAATTTGACAAGAAGTATGAAGATGAGGTTATCAACATATATTCACTGGTATTGTTAGTGTAATATGTAATAGGAGGAAGTATATGAATTCAAAACGTATTTGTCATCATACCTAGTTGTACTACATTATTAGTATACAGTATTACAAACTAGGATCAATTGAATGCAAGCATTTTTATTTCATATTCAAGGAAAAAATTAAAAGGACTATAACGCCCAGAGGTCCTAATTTAGTAGTTTTGTGAGCATCAAATTACATGTTATTTATGTTTGGTTCTAAACATGAAATTATGTTGTACTCCTTGAAAAGTGGACATACTTTTGCAGATTATTGCAGTATCAGTGTGAGTACGGTGAGTCACAGGTATTCACTTATTTCTCAACTTAATTTATTTCTATTAGCCATCCATATATTTCCATATAAAAGTAAATTAAGCAAGCATAATTAAATCAGTCAGTATGCTGTCCAGTCATCTGTGTGACTCAATCACACACTCATCTGCCTCCTGACTTTAAACACTATAAGACTACCACTCTTGACTTCTTCATTCCTTACCTTAATCTACAAATAAATCCTAACTCCGTGTTCCTGAAACCTATTTTTTAACTTCTTCCATTATCCAACTAGAATATCAAGGTAATTATTTATCAATTTTCTTCTGTTTTACCATAGTTTCATTTATGGATTTACGATATATATATATATATATATATATTTTATACAAGGAGACAGACACCTAACAATATATTGTTATAATGCCTTCTGGAAGAAAATATTGATGTAACATTCTTCTCAACTGAGCACAGTTTAGGACTAATAGAAAAAAAAAAAAGAAGTAGAAAAAGAAAAAAAAACAAAACAAGACAGATCATTAAAAGATTTTCTGTAATACAGGCAGGCATTTTATTCACCAATTATTTAATATAATATATGCTCTGGAGAGCTGAGGCCTGACTATTAATATGGTAACTAATTCTACCTACCAGAAAACAGACAAATACCTGGAAAACACTGCATCTCATCTGCTCTCTCTTTTTAACTTTCAAAATTGCAAAGATTATTTTCTCCACTGTGACATAAATTCAATAACAAGTAGTTCTGCTTTCACTTCTAATGGTTTATTTCTCTGCCAATGAATCAAAGGTTCTTAAAGCTTCTGTTATAGAAAGGAGGGGATTTAGGCATTTCTTTTAATGTAGCACTGGTCAAATTAGCAACAGTTCTTTTTCACTAATTTGGGAAGGTCCTTTTAACAAAATATCCAGCATCCAATTTTTCATGATTTGCAAAGAATCCTTCTGCATTTTGTATTGGGATATCTTTGGAAATTGACTTCAGACACTTCGTTGACTGAAAATCAGGTATCATATAATTGTTCCCATTGTTTTCAGTATTGGGGCATAATTCCCTAATGCCTAATGGCTTCCATTTTATAAATAGTATTATCAAGAATGACACCTTAGTTCCAAGCTATTCTTAAAAGACTAAATCATTTAATGCAGTGTTTAAGTAAGACTTCTCTCATAAGCCTCTTGGTGCTTTCAACGCACAGTTGCCATTACATTTTTGGGGACTTTTCTTACTTATGAAATGGTTCCAGCTGAAATAACTCTCCTATGCTCCGGCAGTTCAAGAATAAACAGCTTACTAGAACTATTATAATCAGTGGATGGTTCTTTTCTTCTTTGAGTCAACTTAGGTAATGCTTTTGCTTGTGTTATTTATTTTATAAATTAGTGTTGGTTTCTGTTTGTTCTTTTTCACCACATTTTGCACCAGCTTGTCTTATTCTACAGAAATATTTGTGAATAACTTCTGATAATACAGGAAGAAATAATTTTGTTACGAATATCACTTGATAAGTCATTGAAATGTGCATATAATTTCTAAGTAATAGTACTTCCTTTTATTGATTTTATTCAATGTCAATTCAAACATAAGTATAATAATTAACTTAGTTGTTACAGCAAGGCTTATTATGCTTGAGTCACATATCATCATTCTTGGGTCATGGTTCCTTAAGCCATTTCCATTACCATTTCCACTTGTACAGAGTTTAAAATATATGAGGTTATTTATTTGGAAAATATTTTATACCAAAAAAAAAAAAAAAAGAGATTACTAAAAGTATATATCCACCTTGCCACTGGGTAAAAAAATATCAGCCAATAAAATGCATTGAAAAAGATTAAGAATCAGGTACTGTAGCACAAAGGAATTACTGTAGTAGGTGCTCATCACACCAATAAATAACCTGCTACAAGGAGCAGTGAAGAAGACTAATCAATGCAAACCAATTTACTAAAAACTGTACACAATGTTGCTCTCACATTTCACATGTGGCTTGATATATCACAGGAAAAAAAAATGGGCTTTTTTTGTTCACTGCAATTTACTGCAGGTGTGTTTTTTTCATATGTAGAATTTCATTTAGATTATCTGAAGCTAAAGCAAAAGGTAAAATTAAATGCAATACTGCAGCTGTGTACTTATTTGGAAGGTTCTTTCTGAAGTTATTTAGCTGTTTAACAAGTTATTCCATTATAGTTTTGAAACTTCAGTACTGTTGCAACTTGCTGTCTTACTTCCCATATATGCTTTCATACAAAGGCAGTGGAATTGATTTTTTTTTGGTACTAATTAAAGGTAAGAATCTGTAATGATTTTAAAGAATTCATTAATTGCATTTGTATCATTAAACTGCAACATAACGGACATGTTAATGTATGTTTAAAGAAAACATGAACTAATTGCAGCTACTGGGACTAACATTCAAGTTAATGAAAAAATAATCCTCGTAGTGTGGAATTTTTCCATTACATGTATATTAAGCAAATTAAAATTTTAGACTAACTACAGTGCAGTAAATATTTGCACATTTGAATATTAGCCTATATATTTCATATATGTGAATAAAAGCTCTCAAGCTGGTAGCCCATGCTTGTCAATTTAATTTCTTTTTCAAAAACCAAAATCTTGTGATTTCACCTGCTTCTGGTCACAGCATATGATTGATCCCTGAGCTAGATGGCTAGAAAGAAAATTACAAGAACTTTTTGTCTTTTCATGGGCAGTTTATGAGATAGGCATAATCTAGGAAAATCTACTGATTTGCCACAGAATTGTTTCAAGACAAAGGTTATGCCTGATGAGCTGACATAATTTTTTCTATGGATCACTCTGAGTATGCGAAATGCAAAGTGAACCAAATATGTTCTAGCCCAGTGCATGTGATATTAAAATTGCTAGTTACAGGCTACAGCCTTTTGCAGTGAGTTAGCAAAACAGAGGTTTGTCAGACTTCTTTTGTCTCAACTTGTGTTGACGCTCCTGGAGCTTTGTTATTACTTGGCTTAACTCTAAAAAATTTATTTTTCCTACTGCTTGTTTTATTTTATGATTTATTTCTG
Source organism: Gallus gallus (assembly GCF_016699485.2). Taxonomy (NCBI): domain Eukaryota; kingdom Metazoa; phylum Chordata; class Aves; order Galliformes; family Phasianidae; genus Gallus; species Gallus gallus. Next base: position 71,781,440 of record NC_052533.1, on the reverse strand, counting down.
TTTATCTGCATATAATATAAATGTACCTTCATAGAAATAGTTGCATCAGCAAGTACTAATTTTGTGTAGGAGGAAATATTTATGACTTTTAAGAAAGTGAGATACTGTAGAAGCATAGAGCTTTGGCCTGATATTTGAACATAGGATACCATAAAAAGGAGTGCAGATATGGAGTATAATGAAAACCCAAGAAATATGTGAGTTAACAAAAACAAACAAAACAACAACAATAACAAACCAACAAAAAACAGACCTAGGGCTAAGGCTAACTAGCCTTGGACAAGCTTGAGAAATGGACCCATGTGAATCTGATGAGGTTCAATATGGCCAAATGCAAGATGTTGTACCTAGGTTGGTGTAATCCCAGATACATGTACAGACTGGGAGAACTCATTGAGAACAGGCCTGTGGAAAATTACCTGAAGGGATGAAAAGCTGGACATGATCCAGAAACATGCTTACATCCCAGAAGGCCAAAAAAGGGATCTTCTTTTGCTCTACTCTCATGAAGCCCCATCTGGAGTTCTGCATCCAGATCTGCAATCCCCAATACAAGAAAGATGTGGAGATTTTGGAGCAGATCCAGAGGAGGACAAAAAGATTATCAGAGGGCTGGAGACACTTTCCTATGGCTGAAGGACATGGGCTTGTTCAGCCTGAAGAAAAGAAGGTTCTGGGGAGACCTCATTGTGGACTTTCAGTACTTAAACATAGCTTATAAACAGGTGGGGAATCTATTTTTTTTTTTACATGAGTAGATAGTGATAGGACAAGAGGGAATGGTTTTAAACTAAAAGAGAGATTTAGATTAGGTGTTGGGAGTCTTTTACTGGGAGGTTAGTTAGGCACTGGAACAGATTGCCTTAAATAGTTGTAGATTCCCCATTTCTGAAGGTATTCAAGGCTAAGTTGGATGGGTCCAGGGGCAACCTAACTTAGTGCTCAGTTCAGCAGTTGGCAACGATGACCATGGAAAGGTCATTCTCTGAGGTCGCTTCTAACTCAAGCCATTCATTCAACCATCAGTTATGACCTCTGATGGGTTTGTCTAATATCTGCATTGGGAAGCTACCTTCAGTGCATTTCAGGAGACTCCTGTATTGCTTACAGTTCTCCATGTTGCTTTCCCAGCAGACATACAGGTGGTTGAAGTCTCCATCAGGATGACAGCCTGTGAGTGCAATGCTTTCAGGTGTTCATATCTTTGTCTCATATAAAGGCAGCTGCATGCACATTGACAACAGACTTTAGAAATGCATATATCTGACCGAAGATGGAAAATTCTAAGCTACTGTGAACGGAACACAGAGATAAAGAAAGTCCTGATTATCTGTAGATTTTGACTTCTTAAATTTTCTTTAAAAACTAAAAGTAACTGCAATCCAGAAATTCAAAAACACATAAACACTAATGAACCTGGCCAGATACACTGACATTTTGCATAATAGCTTTCTCTTATGATAGA